>NC_045550.1:7694508-7842008 GCF_009769535.1 Thamnophis elegans
AGCTTGAACACAAAGAGACTGGCAGAAAATGGGGGATTGGGAAGACTTCCCTGAAGCAACTTGCGATTTTCCCTGCAAGGTTCTCCACTGACTTTCTCCCTGCAAGCTTTCCAGGAAGGAGATTGCGAGACCAAACTTACCGCCATGCTCCTATCAACCACAGTCACATGTTCCCCATTGATTTTTTCCTTGCATCCTTCCCAGGCTTCACGTTGATTTGTGGGAAGGTAGCAGTGAATATTGTAAAGGAGGATCACATGTCATCATTTTAGAGATATTTCCTTACCTAAACAGAGAAACAAAATCACCAGCAAAAAAAATGGTGAGAGTGGGAGCAACGTCTGACTTTCTGTCAGCTTCCTTGCTAAATTTCCTTGTAGGAAGCTTGCAGTGAGTGTTGGATATCTTCCTTCCTTCCTTTCCTCTTTCCTTTCCTCCTTCCTTCCTTCCTCCTTCCTTCCCTCCTTCCTTTCATCCTTCCTTCCTCCCTGTTTTCTTCCTTTCTTCTTTCTTTTTTTCCTTTCTTCCTCCCTCCCTCCTTACTTCTCTTTCTTTCCCAGCAGCAGATAAGTGACTGCCACTGGGTGGGTAGGAAGCAAGGGATTATGTGACTGGCTGGGAAACTGTCATGGAACATATGATGATCAGATAGCTACAACAGCAGCCCAGTAATGCTAAATCAGCCACAATTTCCCCAAATTTTATTCCCTAGGGCCGTGATGGTGAACATATAGCTCGTGCCCACAGAGAGGGCACATGCCCACTCTGTGGGCATGAGCTCTGTCAACAACTGGTCTTTGGGTTTCTGGCACTCCAGCACATGCGAAGACCAGCTGGCCAGTGCACATGTGTGCACCGGAAACCAGAAGATCAGGTGGATGGTGCATGCATGCACACTGGCCAATTGGTCTTCAGGTTTCCAGAGCTCCAACATGCACACATGCATTCTGATTTGGGCACTCAATGCCGAAACGGTTCACCATCTCTGGCCTAGGAAGTAATTTGTCTTCTCATGCTGTCATTCCATTTGAGATACTTATTTTCAGTGGTGGGTTTCAAAAATTGTTTGAACCTACTCTGTGGGTGTGGCCTCCTTTGTGAGAGTGGCTTGCCGCCCATGTGACCGGATGGGAGTGGCTTGCTACCCATGTGACCGGATATGAAGATGCCGATGACACTTGTCAGAACCACCTTAAATTACCTCACACACAGCACTGGCATGCATAAGAATATGATGAAAACTTGTTTTTAAAAGGCATCTTTGATTTGCGTTAAAACATCTTCAACACACACAATGTTCTGATTGCACCACAAACGCAGTAGTCATCCTTACCTTTCACAGAGGCACTGAGTTTTATAAATAGGAGCATGATAGTGTAGAATAATCATATCCAAGGACCAGTGGTGGGTTTCAAAAAATTTTGGAACCTCTTCTGTAAGTGTGGCCTGCTTTCCGGGTCCACTGGTGGGACCTCTTCTAACCGGTTTGGTAGATTTGACGAACCGGTTCTACTGAATAAGTGCGAACTGGTAGGAACCCACCTCTGCTTATTTTGATAAAGTTTTGCCTATGATGCACTGTTTCAGGCAGTTAAAGGTTAGGGAGAGTTTTAGTGGTATGTCTATAGATGTATAAACTGCCTTTAAATTTTGCTCCCAAAGAAATAGACATGGGACTGCAGCTTAATTTATATTGTGCCCTGTACAGACCCCAAAGATATTAGAGATAGTAGAAACATCAGATATATTCTTTAATTCTTACAGTAAAAAAAATGTGAAACCGTAGAGCATTGGGGGAGAATTTATTTGTGGCATGTCCTTCAGTTTGACCTCTGTGAGGTCACATTATCCCTGCACTATCCATTAACCTACATAAAACCCTGAATGAATAGTAGACCTTTATTGAAAGGTTAAATACTGAAAATTGTATTTTCCTGAGAAAACAAGCAGAAAACATAAAGTGACACAAAAGGTAATATTCAGAACTCATCCTATGACCCCATTACCCATGTATCATTTGTGCAATAGCCCACATGAGTTGCATAAAGTTCACTGTTATCTTTTAGAGTATACTACAGAGAAGTCAGTGACTCCTCGATCTGTTACTACTGTAACACGCTCTACATGGGGCTGCCCCTGAAAAGTGTTCGGAGACTACAATTGGTCCAGAATGCACCCGCGCGAGCGATACTGGGTGTACCGAGATACACCCATGTTACACCCATCCTCCGCGAGCTGCACTGGCTCACTATCGGTCTCCGAACGCGCTTCAAGGTGCTGGTTATCACCTTTAAAGCCCTACATGGCTTAGGACCCGGATATCTACGAGACCGCCTTCTGCCACACACCTCCCAGCATCCGATAAGATCACACAGGATGGGTCTTCTCCAGGTGCCATCGACTAGACAATGTCATCTGGCGGCTCCTCGGGGACAGACCTTCTCTGTAGCTGCCCCGGCCCTATGGAACGATCTACCCCCAGAGATCCGGACTCTCCCCATTCTCTTGGCCTTCTGAAAGTCTACTAAGACCTGGCTATTCCGGCAGGCCTGGGGCTGTTGACCTCATAAATGAGGTCCAGCCCCACTAAGGTTGAGTGTATGATGTGCCTTTTAACTTGCTTCTTCTTCTATTTTAAATTTTTTAGTATTCTTTTTAGAGCTGTTTTTATGTAAGCCGCCCGGAGTCCTTCGGGATTGGGCAGCATATAAATTCATTAAACTTTAACTTGTCATTGAAATATTGATAAAATACATTAATATGATTTAACGGCATAACAGAGAGCCAATTTGATGTAGTACTTAAGCCACCAGACTAGAAACCAGGAGGCAGAATTGGAAGGGACCCTCTTCTAGTCCAATCCCCTGATCAAGCAGTATACCATATACCATTTCAGACAAATGACTGTCCAGTGTAATGCAGCATCCACAACTTCTGAAGGCAAGCTGCTCCACTGGTTAATTGTTCTCATTGTCAGGGAATTTCTCCTTATTTCTAGGCTGGTCCTCTCCCTGATTACTTTCCATCCATGCTTCTTGTCCTGCCTTGGAGTGCTTTGGAAGATAAGTTGATCCCCTCTTCTTTGTAGAAGCCCTTCAAATATTGGAACGCTGCTATCATATTACTCCTAACACTGGTAGTTCTGCACCCACAAGCGCTCTACATGGGGCTGCCCTTGAAGAGTGTTCGAAGGCTTCAGTTAGTCCAGAACGCAGCCGCGCGAGCGATTGTGGGTGCACCCAGGTACACCCACGACACACCTATCCTCCGCGAGCTGCACTGGCTACCCATTAGTCTCCGGACCCGCTTTAAGGTGCTGGTCGTCACCTATAAAGCCCTACATGGCATCGGACCTGGGTACCTGAGAGACCGCCTCCTGCCGATTACCTCCCATAGACCGATTAGATCTCACAGGTTAGGTCTCCTCCAGATTCCATCTGCCAGCCAATGTCGGCTGGTGACTCCCTGGGGGAGAGCCTTCTCTGTTGCAGCTCCAGCCCTCTGGAACGATCTCCCTGTGGAGATCCGGACCCTTACTACCCTCCCGGCCTTCCACAAAGCCACCAAGTCCTGGCTGCTCCAGCAGGCCGGGGGGCTTGTGAAATATCCAGCCCCACAGTAACTGTGAATGTTGTGTATTTTAAAGTGTTGTTTTGTTTATTTATCCCCTTCCCTTGTTTATTGTAAGCCGCCCGGAGTCCTTCGGGAGTGGGCGGCATACAAGACCAATAAACTCAAACTCAAACTTTTGGGCACAAAGCTAGCCTCATAACTTTGGGATAGTGACTTTCTCTCAGTCTTAGGTAGAAGGCGAACAATTTCTGAAAACCTTGCCCAGAAAAACTGCAACATTTGGTCCAGAAAGACTCCAGGTATCAGACACAATTGAATATAGATGGAAGACAAAAAAAATGGCATACTGTAAATAATCTATGGGGGGATTCATTTTTGCACCCAATCATTTATCAATCCTCCTAAGGGAAACGCACTGCAGAAACAATATGAAAATTCTGAATTTTCACCAGGAAAAATCCTGCTTAATATTAAGGGAAGCTTCTCCATGTGTTATTTTTAAAGAAGAATCAAGATGGTAAAAGGAATACATTTTCAAAAGATTAAAAGTGACAAGGCACTGACTGATAGTTCCCCAAATTAGCTTGGATCTAAAATAAAATACCCAGGTAATAAATGGTACTTGAAGTATAAATTATGCTATGCATTCCCGCATGAGTTGATTTCATAAAGAAAAAGTGTTATACCACGGCTGATACATTCATTGTACTATTGAGGAATAAGGAAATATTGGGAAATGTGATATTTTTAAAATACTGTTTTTCCTCCTGTTTTGGCTATATTGCCTTTCTAGTTTAAAAGTTGTACATTTATCATGCTGAAATTAAGAAAATGTTATTAGTATGCCTAATTATTTTATTGGAAGGAAAAGCCTCTAGATAGAAAAGCATATCTCTTGACTTTGGATTGTGTAAAAGGATCACAATCATTTTTGCTAACAGTAGGCAGCATTGCCCTATTCTAAGAAAGCCCTGGGTACTTGCCCTAAAGTCTTCCATAACAAAATTATATTCTCTCTCTTCCTCTGTCTCACACACACACACACACACACACACACACACACAATGGAGCAGTCTATACAACTTAAGGCACACAAGCACAAATCATATGATGCATATTTTACATTACAGTTCCTAAAGCTATTGTTCAGCTATATATCTGTACATAGCAAAGTAACAGTTTTCACATTTTCCTTTCATCTGTTTTCCTTTTCTATTTTCTGAGTAGACCCAAAGAACAAAAATTGATTTTAAGTAATACAGGCAATTTAATGAATTAATTATCAGATCATTCATCAAAAATTAAGAAATTGTTCTCAATAAATAATACTAGAAAAGCCAAATTGTACAATCAAAGAATCGCTCAGTTAATACTTTGGAAGGGATTACCATCATTATTGGGGAATCTTGTTATAGCTTGCTATATCTAACCATAGCTGTGCTGGTTGTATTGCATTGTATTGTATTTTATTATTTTTATGCCGCCCTTCTCCGGGAGGACTCAGGGCGGCGAACAATTCAAGGGGGAAAAAAGGGGGAACATAAAAAGACAAGATACAAATAATAAAAGTAGACAACAGTCGCACAACCATGTCGAGAGGGGAGGGAACTCATCACCCCCAGGCCTGCTGGCAAAGCCAGGTTTTGACGGCTTTTCGGAAGGCCTGGAGAGAGGTGAGGGTCCAAATCCCTGCGGGGAGTTCATTCCAGAGGCCCGGAGCTGCCACAGAGAAGGCCCTCCCCCAGGTAATAGCCAGATGGCCACCGGTTCCTTTTTATTTTCAACAAACTTCATTAAAAGGCCCTCTCCCCCTCCCCCAGGGGAGGGCCTTCTCTGTGGCTGCTCTGGCCCTCTGGAACAATCTCCCCGCGGAGATCCGGACCCTCACCACCCTCCAGGCTGTCCGCAAAGCCACGAAGACCTGGTTGTTTCGGCAGGCCTGGGGCTGATGGATTTCCAGCCCCACTTGAAATGTTGTGACTGTTGTTGTTTTTTACTCTGTTTGTCTTTTGTCCTATTTGTACCCCCTTCCCCCCCCCCTTTGGTTGTTAGCCACCCCGAGTCCCTCGGGAGTGGGGCAGCATACAAATTAAATAAACATTCCAAACATATTGCGATTTGGTTACTCATATACACTTCCTTAATTGTGGAGTATCTACACTCAATATCCCACACTCAATAGCATTGAAGATGTTACCCTGTTAGGTAATGAAAAGACTGCTAGCAAAAAAAAACCAGCTCAGGGAACATAAAGGATGCTGCAGTTGAACCTTGAACTACAGATAGTTTCTTCTATACATTTCTTAACTGTTGCTGAATTAGCAAAGCTAAAAACGAAGGATTTGTAGTGAAAAATTCACACTTGCTATGTAAAGAGCCGAGGTGGCGCAGTGGTTAAATGCAGCACTGCAGGCTACTTCAGCTGACTGCAGTCCTGCAGTTCGGCTGTTCAAATCTCACCGGCTCAGGGTTGACTCAGCCTTCCATCCTTCCGAGGTGGGTGAAATGAGGACCCAGACTGTGGGGGCAATATGCTGACTCTGTAAACCGCTTAGAGAGGGCTGAAAGCCCTATGAAGCAGTATATAAGTCTAACTGCTATTGCTATTGCTAATTGAAACATATTGTAAGTTTGAAAATTCTGAAATGTTGGTGGATTGTTTGTTTTATATATTTCATAATAGGGGAAATATGGTACAATTCTGGAGATCGAACAAATAGAACAAACTTTCCTTAGCAACAGAGGAAGAATCAATGAATGCACAGACTTCTTCATTGCTATCAAATCCCTATTTAACAAATCCTAGTTGTAAATTGGATTCTAACTGGTACATGTCAAAGCTACCATGATTAATTATGTGCATAATTATTAGGCTGCCTATTGCTGCTCCCAGAACAGGGCAGTACTGCTCTCGATTATTAGCAAATTAATTCCAAACACATTAACTGCATGCCTGATCAGTTGTAGTGACATTTAATTTCAAAATAGAGGTATTTTGGCTGACCAATGGCTACTCCATTCCTTAGGTTGCTGCTGTTCTTCCATGTCACCAACTGCAGTCTAATAATTACCACCAAATACAGTCTCATTCACTATTCTTCCTTCTACTTTTTCCTCTCCGGTTAACACACAGGTTGAATTTTTTTTTTCTTTCACAACAATCAATACACATTCCACTTGGTCCCTATTTCTCCTACCTGCTTAATTACTCTCACACAATTTTTAAAAAAAAACCTTTAAAAGCCCCCCATCTTTCTTCTTAAGGTACTGTAAATATAGTTAGGACTTTTGTAAATATTGGATACATCTTCGGGCGGGAGGGATATCCCTTATACTCTTTATCCAACAAGTTCCCTGCAATATTTGTTCAAAGCAACTTTATCATATTGATCAAGTGTGCCTCTTCAATCAATTTGAAAGCAAAGTTTATTGCCTCAGAAATTGAGGGTTGTTAATCCATTATTTCCTGCTGTTATTACAAAGTTATCTTTCTCTATTTCTATGGTGTTTTTTCTTTTTCCTTTTTGCTGTTATGTAAGAGAGCTTATATCTACAATATAGTAGAACACTGTAATCAGATAAGTAATGAAGTAATAGCTACCAATGGTGACATTGAGAGTACTTGAAAGAGTGCAGGGAAGAATAACAAAGATGATTAGGGGACTGGAGGCTAAAACATAAAGAACAGTTGCTAAAATTGGGTATGTCTAGTTTAATGAAAAGAAGGACTATGGGTGACATGGTAGTAGTGTTCCAATATCTCAGAGGTTGCAACAAAGAAGAGGGAGTCAAGCTATTCTCAAAAGCATGAAACAATGGATGGAACTAATCAAGGAGAGAAGCAACCTAGAACTAAGGAGAAATTTCCTGACAGTTAGAACAATTAATCAGTGCCTCCAGAAGTTGTGAATGTTCCAAAAGTGGAAGTTTTTAAGAAGAGATTGGGCGTTGGTCCTTATCTTATAGGCTCATTCTCTGTGATGTAAAGACAGCAACCGGGCTGGGTTGCTCTGTCCAGTAACCAATTGGTCTGAGTCTACACTTGTGATGTCATCGAGCCCTGGTGACTCCTCCCAGTTTAGACGAAGTGGACTGGAGACTCAAGTGAGAATTGTAAAAACAAAAAGATAACTGCCAAATTGCATACTCTCCCCTCCGCACAAAAATGTTCTGTTTAGATTGATTTAAACTAGGGTGGGAATGGCTGTTTCCACGTCACAGAGCGTATTGGCTTTGCTGGCTGAGGAACTCTGGGAGTTGAAGTCCACAGGTCTTAAAGTTGCCAAGGTTGGAGACCACTGGACTAGAAGACCTCCAAGGTCCCTTTTCCAAGTCTGTTATTCTGTTCTGTTCAGTCCTCAGGATCTTGTATTTTCAGGCTGAAAGCAACTAATCTAGTGAAAATCAATAATTAATAATTCTACTTACTTAGTACACCTTACTTATTTAGTAAACCTCTGTGGTTAGGATTTAGCAACAAAAAAGGCTAATTTTAAGGAACAGAACCTTATTCTTCAAAGTCTCAAAACTGCAATATTTGTTCTATTCGCTTTTGTTTCACTTTGTACTTGATTCTCCTAGCCATCATATTTATATACAAACACTTTCTCTGTGCCCATCTGTATTCCATTGCCTCAAATCCTTTAATCATTCACTTTCTTTATCTTTGGGCTCTTAGAGAGAGCTTTTTACCAGATTTGTCAACAATTCTCATTTCTATATTAGCAATCAGGATATAATTAGATGTTATGAGCATAATTATACTTTAGAGCTATGTTCGTTTTTAGGAAACATTTTAAGTACATTTCATTTTTTAAAAAACCCTTTTTTTTTTTAATGGAACCATTATTTTTACCTATCCTTTTGAATCCCAGGTAGTGTCCGATATGTGGATGCTCCGCTATATAAAATACATCACTCGCACCTTAGCATAGTGAAAGCTAGGAATTGTTCTCTTGATGTACTCATTTTACACAGAGAAGGAAGGACAAAGACAGAATCGGCTCTAACCCTATTTAAATGCTAAATGGACCACAGCACTGATAGATCTCATTGCCAAATTGTGATATGAGTAGGCGATCAGGGGCTATATTTTACACTGATCTACTTTCTTCCACTGGGTTCGATCCCCAGTTAAGAAAGAAGCTGACCTTGTCAGCTGAAGAGCTGACAGTCTGGGTTCAAGCTCTGAGCCCTGTGCAACGGGATGAGCTCCCGTTATCTGCGATTTGAAAGCATGCAAAATGCAAACAGATTAATAGGTACCACTGTGGTGGGATGGTAACAGCATTCTGTGCTCCTTTGGCATATAGCCGAGGTGGCACAGTGGTTAGGTTGCAGTACTGCAGGCCACTTCAGCTGACTGCTATCTGAAGTTCAGCGGTTCTAATCTCACCGGCTCAGGGTTGACTCAGCCTTCCATCCTTCCGAGGTGGGTGAAATGAGGACCCAGACTGTGGGGGCGATATGCTGACTCTGTAAACTGCTTAGAGAGGGCTGAAAGCCCTATGAAGCGGTATATAATAGCAATAGCAATAGCAGTTAGACATATACCACTTCATAGGGCTTTCAGCCCTCTCTAAGCGGTTTACAGAGTCAGCATATCGCCCCCACAGTCTGGGTCCTCATTTCACCCACCTCGGAGGATGGAAGGCTGAGTCAACCTTGAGCCGGTGAGATTTGAACCACCGAACTGCAGATAACAGTCAGCTGAAGTAGCCTGCAGTGCTGCACTCTAACCACTGCGCCATCTCGGCTCTTAAGTCTAACTGCTATTGCTATTGCTATATGACTACCAAAATCAGAGGTGAGTTCGTACCAGTTCGGACCTGTTGAGTAGGTAGTAACTCAGCCTGTCATGCCCCTGGACCAGTTCTATCGGTCGTGCTATGGGCGGCACCATCTCTTATTTTGCTTCTGCGCATGTGCATGCACACTACTGCCCATGCACGCATAGCGCGCATCAAGCCCACACTCGCGCAAATCACATTCCTGAGCAAACCGGCAGTGGAAGACGTTGGAACCCACCCCTGACTGAAATCATCTTCAGACAACATTGGCTCCCATGGCTATGAAACCGAGATGAGTATCGCACTCTAGACTCAGATGCAGCTGATAGGGAAACTTCCATCGTTTTACTTTCTTCTATCTCAATGAGGCAGGTATGAGGAAGAGCCTCAAGGAAAGTGATGCTGAAGAATATTATAAGGAGCCTAAGGATGAGCTTGCAAAGGTTAACTTACCATATTTTTGGAGTATAAGACGCACCTATTTCCCTCAAAAAAAAAGGCTGAAAATCTGGGTGCGTCTTATACACTGAATACAGCATTTTTGTCTCCAAAAATCAAAATGGCCGTGCATAACCTTTGGGAGGCTTTGGGAGTGCTCCTGGGGGCTGGGGAGGGCAGAAATGAGTGAAAATGGGCCTTTTTTGCTCAATCCCAGCCCCCAGGAGCAGTCTATAAGCTTCCTAAAAGCTATGCATGCCCCCCCATTTTTGCTCATTTTTGGGGACCCCACTCCCCCAGGAGCACTCTACAAGTCTCCTAAAGGCTATTCATGGCCTTTTGGGGGGGGGGGAAATAACAGGCCCATTTTTGCAAAAAAAAAAAAAAAAATGGGCCGTTTTTGGGAGGTCTGCAAAGTGCAAAAACTTTTTTTTTTAATTTGCCTCTTCAAAATCTTGGTGCGTCTTTTACTCCGAAAATATATATTTTGCCAGGTTTTTTTTTTTAGATTACGGTGTTCGTGAACCAATATGTTTTGGTTCTATGTATTACTTGTTATATATTACATAGGATAATTCGGTATGATTCTCGTTTTAACTTGGTCTTATTCATTTTTTCTCTATTCTTAATAGTTTTACTTTTAGAGCTTTAATATTACTAGTAGAACGACAAAGCCACTGCGAGTTGCAGGTTGTGGCAGGTGACCAATTGGATCAGGCCTCCATGCCTTTGAACTTCTACTTGGAACAGCCATTTCATGGCCTGTCAGTCAGTCAGTTCTCTGGAGTATTTTCCCATTCTGGTTAGCTCAAATGTGTCAGATGAACCGAGGAATATTTTGGTAAGATTTAATAAGATCACAATTGGCATTTTCACTCTCAGTTTTTGGAGTTGCACAGCAACTCAGTGTGAATACCACCAAAACACAACATGACTTCCCTTCTAAATCACACAGCTGCACATTTTTCGTGATATCCTTATATCTGTGAAGAAGGGAAGAAAACATCTGCTCCTTTTTCAGGAGGCAAAAATCCCTTATATTCAAGTATGTTTGGGAGTGGAGTAAGCAAGCAATTGGCCAGCACCTTTATTGAACCATGTGACTGATGACTTAGGGAGAGGGGAAAAACTTTCTCTTTTAATTAGATGAAAATTGTGGGAACTTTCAGAGTCAATTTTCACCAGTTGGGCCAATATAATGTATCCAATAAAAAAAATTAAGGAATCTACCTGCCATGGAACTTTGCTTTCAATGGGTGCATTATTGGAACACTCTTCCAATGAAGATATCTATGCCCTCAATGGTATAGCAATGCATTAAAGTAGATACTAATAGAAACATCTCTTTAGGAGGGGCAAAACCAGCTTGTTTGGCCCATTTTTATTTAAAATAACATACGACACACTTTACATACTATATAGCTATAGGAAATTATGCTTCAGTATTCACACCTCTCCAAATTATATATTATAATTAAGGATAATTAGTCATACATCAAGCTGCTGTCAACACTATCTACCTTCAACAAATAATTTATTTCAAATGTTCCTTCCCACAAAATTCATGCTTTTTCCTACACAGAATGACTTCTGCTTAAACAAGAAGTATAGGATGAGAGTTATATATAAAGTAGCACATATTGAATCAGTGAGAGAGTTATTTTAATTCTCTAACTATTAATAATAAAGCACTGGCAGTTTACTTTTATGGTTTTAAATTTAATGTATTGTAATAGCAATTTCTATCTTATATTTATTTTCTACTTGGAATAATAGCATATAACTTATGCGTTATTCATTCCAATATCCATTCCAATTTAAATATCTTTTTTCCCATCCATCTATGCTATTCTTTCCCTTTCTTCTGGTCTCACAAGTAGCTAGCTATCTAACCTACACACAGCAAAAGCAATACATTAAACATTTATAAAAGCATTGCCTGTGCATGGATTTAATTGAAAGGGAATATTGCATATGATAAGATTAGGCTACCTTACATGTCTTATTAAAATGAATATCAAGCTTGGGGTTGCCTCATTCAATTTTGGATACTAATGAAGTAACCATAAGCATAAGAAAGGAAATTGAATTTTCTACTTAAGGAACTTCCAATAAAGCCACGGATGTTACTGAGTTCAGATTCTCAAAAACTAAGATAAGTGTCTATAAAATAGCTTGCAAGCTTTGTTCTCTACCATTGACTTAAAACCAAGGAGATAAATAACTAACCAAATAGCAGCATAAATACGAGGACAAAGCATTTCCTCTGCTTATCATATGCCCTAAATACTAATTGTATTTATCTCCTGTGCCATATTTTGAAGCCAATCGTACTTCTCAATGAGCCTTCGTAGGAAGTTATAATGTAAAATGTTATGACACACCAGGAGAAATTCATCCGGCTGTTTGTGTGGCAAGTGCATTACTTTTCATATATATTCTCCATTATGTGTCTGCCTACTCTCTTGTAATCTCTTCCTCTCCAATCTCTCTTTTTTATGAATGGTGTAGAGAAAAGGGTTAGACAAAGGAAGGACTCACTGCAGACATTGTTTGCTTGTTTTTTTTCTTCCTTCCTCCCCCTTCACGGAGTGGAGAGATTGGAAAGAGTTTCAAAGTTTACGTTTCAAAGTTTAATAGCATTTGTATGCCGCCCAATCCCGTGGGACTCCGGGCGACTAACAATACAAATCAAAAAGAATAGAGGAAAGAAGAGATAGATTTAAAAACACACCATGCACTCCATTCCAAGTGGGGCTGGACCATATTTTGGGGTCAACAGCCCCAGGCCTGCCGAAACAGCCAGGTTTTAGTGGCCTTACGGAAGGCCGAGAGAGTGGGAAGGGTCCAGATCTCTGCGGGGAGATCATTCCACAGGGCCGGAGCAGCTACAGAGAAAGACATCCCCTGAGTAGTCACCAACCGGCATTGCCGGGTCGACGGTACCCGGAGGAGGCCCAATCTGTGTGATGTTATAAGTCATTGGGGGGTATGTGGCAGGAGGCGGTCCCGTAGGTATCCAGGTCCTAAGCCATGTAGAGCTTTAAAGGTAACAACCAGCACCTTGAAGCGCATTCGGAGACCGATGGGAAGCCAGTGCAGCTCGCGGAGGATAGATGTAACATATCGCTCACGCGGCTGCATTCTGGACCAATTGTAGTCTCCGAACACTCTTCAGGGGCAGCCCCAAGTAAAGCTTAGAGGTGACGAGAGCATGAGTGACCATTTGAAGTGCCTCCCGGTCCAGGTAGGGCCGCAACTGGTGCACCAGGCTGAGATGGATTATAAGAGAGTAAGCAGGTGCACAATCGGCTACACACCAGGCTGTCTGCATAGTAAGCATTACTTTTTTGTGTCTATTTCTCATTGTGTTCCTGCTTGATCTCTTATAATCCTTTCCTCTGCAATGAATGTAAATAAAAACATAAATTTCTTGTTAATTATCCCAGCATCATTCTGAGAAATAACTAGGAATTAAACGAAAGCTGAAGATGTAAAACTGAGAAGTCTCACAATAGGTAGGCACTGTTGCAGTTATATGATTTTGCTCTTAGTAACTGCTTCACTTAGCAATGGATTTGCCAGTTCCTGGTCACCAAATGGGGTTTATCCACATAATTAATGTCAATAGAGAGAGAGCCGAGAGAACAGAGAGCCGAGGTGGCGCAGTGGTTAGGGTGCAGTACTGCAGGCCACTTCAGCTGACTGCTATCTGCAGTTCAGCGGTTCAAATCTCACCGGCTCAAGGTTGACTCAGCCTTCCATCCTTCCGAGGTGGGTGAAATGAGGATTGTTGGGGGCAATATGCTGACTCTGTAAACCGCTTAGAGAGGGCTGAAAGCCCTATGAAGCGGTATATAAGTCTAACTGCTATTGCTATTGTTAATAAATGTAGTTTTAGCTTTCCTGTGCATCTGATTTTCTCATCTGGTCTAACTAGATGACCTGGGCTGACTGGCAAATGGCTGCTTCAGGCTGCTGAACTGGAGATCCCTGAAAGCATAGTAATAATTATTTCATTCACAATCATTGTTACCTTATCAATTCCAGGGGACAAAAGTGATTCGTCTGTGGCTCACCTCATTTGCAGAATAATGTAACTCCCTTGGCTTCTGTGCACCATGACTGGAGAAGTTACTGTAGGTTACTATGCCTTGAAAACCAAAATGCCATGGGCTATTTCAGACACTGGAGATCAAGGTAAAAATTAAAAATAACTTCAGTGTACCTTGATACCACAATCAAAGCGTGCCAAAAGCAAGCCTATCAAAAGAAAGAGTACTGAATACGTACACCAATATTTTGTACTACATGTTAATGAAGCAAACAACTAGTTACTCACGCCCTTGTCACCTCAAGGCTGGATTACTGCAATGCGCTCTACATGGGGCTACCCTTAAAAAGTGTTCGGAGACTGCAGCTAGTCCAGAATGCAGCCGCGCGAGCGATATTGGGTGTACCGAGGTACACCCATGTTACACCTGTCTTCTGTGAACTGCACTGGCTACCAATTGGTCTCCGGACGCAATTCAAGGTGTTGGTTATTACCTTTAAAGCCCTACATGGCTTAGGGCCAGCGTATCTGTGTCTACTGCCACATGCCTCCCAACGGCCGGTGAGATCCCACTGGGTGGGCCTCCTTCAGATGCCATCAGCCAGACAATGTCGACTGGCGGCTCCCTGGAGGAGAGCCTTCTCTGTGGCTGCTCCGACCCTTTGGAACGAACTACCCCCAGAGATCCGGACCCTACCCACTCTCATGGCCTTCAGAAAAGCTGTTAAAACCTGGCTATTCCAGCAGGCCTGGGGCTGTTGACCTCACTGTTGAGGTCCAGCTCAGCCCAATCAGAACGAATGCATGTGTGGTGATTTTAAATCTGTCTTTTATTTATTTTTTCTTTATTATTATTTTTTCTCTTTTCTTTTTGTAAGCTGCCCAGAGTCCTTCGGGATTGGGCGGCCTATAAATTTTATTAATAAATAAATAAATAAACTTGCCTGTTCACAGCAGCTATCATATCAGTGTAGCTAGCAGAAATACTTAGGGTCTTTTGCTAAAGGAAGAAGCTGTAAACAGAGATGCTCCTACCTCTTGAAGCGTCAGTGCACAAGGATGTGACAAGGAAGCTTGCTACAAATCCCAGTGCTTAACAGGCCAGGTCACAGGAGGGTCACTGATTTTCTTCCAGCAACTGTGATTAATTGCTCAGATTGGAAGAGCAGGTTAGATTAAGCTGTTATAGAACAATTGGATTTCTATTAGGGTTAAAGTTTGCCCCGGAGTGAACGTCAAACCTGTGTTTGTTGGAACAACTTGGGTCAGAGTTTTGGGTAAAAAATAAGTGTCGCTGTGCCAATTCAAAAGTCTCTCTCAAACTCCTAGCCAATTAGTTCCAATGTCAGGACAGCAATCACCGAACAAAATATAAGACGTTTGCATAAAACATCTTGAACACTGGATTCAGGAATGGAAAGAGGCACTCTAGAATTAAAAGCCGAATCATTTTGGGTCAGTTAGCGGAGATCATGGCAATGCAGTCATTCCGGTATTGATGGGGAAGCGCTGGGGGACAATCAGAGAGAACATGGATGGCCAAAGCAGGTTTTGAGATGAAAAAGTACACTCATAAAAGATTGCTGGGAAATCGGGGCTGCCACAGAAGTAGTCTCAAGCAGCCAGATGATGCTGTCAGAAGACTGCAAATTACCTATTAGAGCTCATGTTGGATTCAGAGGAAGCAGTGTGATGTTCTAGCAAGGCAATGAGTCATGTGAAGGAATTACCAGAAGAGCTAGAAAAAGAATGTCAGCCCTTCTTCACCCCTCTTGCAAGCAACCAGCCCACCTGCTTTTGTATGTATGTTTGTGTGATATGTATGTATGTATGTATGTATGTATGTATGTATGTGTATATATATATACAGGTTCGATTCCCAGCAAGGGTATGGCTAACTGATGAGAGCTAAATAGCTTGAAATAGATTTATACTAGTCTCCCTTTATTTATTTATCAGCACAAATATAACATATATATATGTGTGTGTGTGTGTGTGTGTACATATATATACACACACACACACACACACACACACACACACACACACACACACATATATATATATATATATATATATATATACAACCCCTGGTAAGCCCCAATTATGGGAGGAAGCTAACTGCTTCCATCATCTGTCAATCGGCTCGTCACAAGAGTATGTAATATAGCCCAGGTTGAAATCCCAGTAAGGGTATGGCTAGCTGATGAGAGCTAAATAGCTTGAAATAGATCTATACTAGTCTTCCTTTATTTATTTATCAGCACAAATAAAAAACATATATATATACACATACATACATACATACACACACACACACACACACACACACACACACACATACATACGTACCTGAGGTGGGTTCCTACCAGTTCGCACCTATTCGGTAGAACCGGTTCGTCAAATCTACCAAACCGATTAGAAGAGGTTCCACAAGTGGACCCGGAAACAGGCCACACCTACAGAAGAGGTTCCAAATTTTTTTGAAACCCACCACTGGTCCTTGGATATGATTATTCTACACTATCATGCTCATATTTATAATACTCAGTGCCTCCTAAGGATGACTACTGCATTTGTGGTGCAATCAGAACATTGCGTGTGTTGAAGTTGCTTTAACGCAAACCAAAGATGCCTTTAAAAAAACAAGTTTACATCCTATTCTTATGCATGCCAGTGCTGTGTGTGAGGTAATTTAAGGTGGTTCTGACAAGTGTCATCGGCATCTTCATATCCGGTCACATGGGCGGAAAGCCACTCCCATCCGGTCACATGGCCGGCAAGCCACTCCCACAAAGGAGGCCACACCCACAGAGTAGGTTCGAAGAATTTTTGAAACCCACCACTGATACATACCCTTTGTGCTATTCCTTTTCAAGGTAGGCAGTGTTTATGTTTAAGGTAAACAGAAGAGTAAAAAAATAAGGATCAAAGAAAATTAAAGACAGGATGTCAAAGGAGATCTACTTTATGTCTGTCCTACTTTTCTCCCCTTGCAAACCATCCTCGCTTCTTCCATACCCATCAAATAATACATACCTTACCTTTTGGTCTTTAACCTTCTCACCTTTCTCTTTTGGATGATATCATCACTTCCAGTCAATCATACCATCTCAGGCTTCCCTTCCTCTTGACCTGATTATTCTTCTTGGCATATTTGTTTTGCAATTTGATTCCCCCCCCCCCTTTGTGGACTGTGTATTAGCAAACTTCATCAATGTACATTTTTGTACTAGTTTTAGTCAATCATTTTTTCATTCAATCCACATTCATTGTATGGATCATTCGTCACCCATTTATATCTTGTTTTACTCCACATCCTTCTCAATGTAACCATTCTCAATACATACAGATTAATTTTATAGCTGTTTTTAATGAGTGAAAAAAACAGAGGAAAAAAACTATTTAATAATAGTTTAATATCAGAAGGAGAACCTTCTAATATTCTACCTTCTGGAACATCAGATCTAGTCTACAAAATAGATTGTGTGATCTCTTTACATCTCTATTAATTATCCAACAAGGCACAGTTACTTCAAGCAAAATGAACCATATATTGTAGGTAAAATGCAGAATATAATGAATTTATAACAGGAAATGTGTTGTGACTCAGCAGAAGTTTGCTGTGAGTTGAGTCGGGATGCAGGAATAACAATGCAGCTGGAGCTGGTTAGTGTGGTCTTCTGGAGATAAAAGGACTGATGGTGCCACGCCCTGGTTGCAGAAGTCAACGTTCACTCTTCGTTCGTGGTTCATCGTTCTTCGGTCGTGGTTTGTTTGTGAGAGACACTTGGATAAGTGATTTGCTTTCTGTAACCCTGATTCAAAGAGACACTTGGAGAAGTGAATTGCTTTGTAAGAGATCTTTGTTTTTGCATTCTGTTATCTTCTTGCCAGAGACTTTATTTATGTTTATTTTTGGGCTCGCAGTCAGCGTGAGCCAAGTCTGATAAAGTTCTTTCCTTTTAAGTCTGTCTGACTGTCATCTGTTAACAAGCGGAGAAGGGGGGTCAGAACAGAAATGTATCAATATGGTTGCTACGTATCCTTCATTTACACATGGGGTGATGGCTAGATGCCAAGATGGTTGCAGGAACATAGAAGCCTTTTCTGAATATGAAGCATACAGCAAATATATTAAATTCTCCTACAGAATGCAGAATAACAGAATAGGAAGGAACCTCAACAAAATGTGAAACCACTATTTTAAATAAAATTTTTGGCAATTATTGCAGTAAAGATACCACCTGATTCAACACATACATTAGGCATCTAAACATGGCTTGAAGCTACAACACAGTATCTTCCAGTACTTGAGTACCATAAATGCCACACTTCGGAGTTCTCCATCCTCAAGAGTTTTATAACGGCCACATTGATTATTGCATCCTATTTCAGAGCAGCTGAAAAGGGCATGCACTCTATTGTTTTAGCAAATTAGTACTTCAGACATGTTTGTTCTGAAGTCTAGAAAAATCATTAATGCAGTATAAATGATTGACTAACACAGCAGCGCAAATATAATTAAACTGTACAAAAAAAGAATTTGGGAAACAAAATGGCAGAGTCTTAGGTCATAGTTATTATTGGTTGATTAAGCATGCCTATGAACCTGTACTGTTACTCCATTAACTTGGGCTATGTATATTGTAATTCTTACAGTCTCCCTGGAGTTAGTTCTTTTGGAAGTTTTAGTAAGCAAAAACCAACTTTTGGCTGCATTGGGGGTTCTGTTTGATCATTAGAACAGACACAATAAAAATAATGTATAAAAGTGGAATCAAAAAGGATTTGAGAATTAACCGGTAGCTGTTGGGCCTTATGACCAATGAAATCATTCGTGCTTTGCTTGCTTGCAAAATCCCTAATGCTGAGATCTTCAATCTTTTTGGAGACCTGGGGTACATTTAGAATATTGTGTGTGCCCTAAGGAAATGGTTCCTGTAAGGTACCAGGTACAAATAAATAGCAATCCAAGCCAACAAAACATTTCATATTATTCCAGAGGTGGGTTCCTACCAGTTCGCACCTATTCGGTAGAACCGGTTCGTCAAATCTACCGAACCGGTTAGAAGAGGTTCCACCAGTGGACCCGGAAAGCAGGCCACACCTACAGGAGAGGTTCCAAAATTTTTTGAAACCCACCACTGGTCCTTGGATATGATTATTCTACACTATCATGCTCATATTTATAAAACTCAGTGCCCCTGTGAAAGGTAAGGATGACTACTGCGTTTGTGGTACAATCAGAACATTTCGTGTGTTGAAGTTGTTTTAACGCAAACCAAAGATGCCTTTTAAAAAAAACAAGTTTACATCCTATTCTTATGCATGCCAGTGCTGTGTGTGAGGTAATTTAAGGTGGTTCTGACAAGTGTCGTCGGCATCTTTATATCCGATCACATGGGCGGCAAGCCACTCCCATCCAGTCACATGGGTGGCAAGCCACTCCCACAAAGGAGGCCACACCCACAGAGTAGGTTCAAACAATTTTTGAAACCCACCACTGTATTATTCCTTCTAGATTACAATGCCTCAGAATGTTGTCCATGATGCCTTTTCATCTATGTACTTAGGCCCAATAACTAAGTGAGCACTTTTCCAGGCTTCATTCTCTCCATTTTTTTTATTTTATAAGGAAGATTATGGAGCCCGGAATAATTCATAGGAATAAAGATGGCAGTTTTCTTTGCATGATGCCAGCTACATATTTTTTTAATTAAAATATCTATTGACTGTAAGTACAGAATAACTGATGACTGGTGGCTCTAAAGAAGATGTCCAAACAAAATGGATCCTCTAAAGAATTTCTGTGTAAACCCTAAAATTAAACCTTATTTTTTAAAATTATAAGATAATAATAATAAATGGTGTCTTTAATATTATTAAAAAGCAACTGTCTATCCCAGGTCCTTGGGAAGGACTTGATAGGTGGAGAAATATGCCAAATTGATTTAATTGATTGATTTAATTTATTTGTATGCCGCCCTTCTCCGGTAGGGACTCAGGGCAGCGAACAACTCGAAAGGGGAAAAGGGGATACAAACACAATACACGTAAATTAAAATACACAAGAGTCATACAGCCATACAAGTCGAGAGGGGAGGGGAACTCATCAACCCCAGGCCTGCCGGCACAGCCAGGTTTTGACGGCTTTCCGGAAGGCCTGGAGAGGTGAGGGTCCGAATCTCCGCGGGGAGTTCATTCCAAAGGGCCGGAGCTGCTACAGAGAAGGCCCTCCCACGGGTGGTAGCCAGATGGCATTGGCTGGTAGACGGAACCTGGAAGAGGCCGACCCTGTGCGATCTAATGGGTCTGTGGGAGGTAATTGGCAGCAGGCAGTCTCTCAAGTCCCATGTAAACATCTGATTGACTGTACAACAAATCCAATAATAATTGAATTCACCTTCTAAAATAAGAAAAAAAGGAAAATCTTGGGCCACTCATGGAGGAATCATTGAATTATTTATTTTTTATCATCACCCTTCCTATTGTTGCCTTTCTCTGACCTCAGAAATGATAATCGTAGTTACTGGCCACAAAAAATTGTTTTCCTTGATCCACATCAGGGAAACTAATGTGTACCTCAAATTGCAAAACTCTATGAAGGCCAGAAGTTACTGGTTTTGTATCTTAAATGTATCCTATGGATTTGCAGATGAAATCTATACAAAATAAATAATGTGTTTCATATTCATGAAATATAATTAACTGCCCATTCTATTGAATAGATCCAAATATGTGGAAAGTTCCCGGAGAATAATTTTAGGAGTATCAGCAAAATTAAAAATATTGGTTTCTTACAGCTATTATTACCATTGCTCTAATGCAAGAAGAGCTTTAAATTTATGCTGGAGCTGCCAGTCATTTCATCAAATCTATTTTTGTGACTTGTTCAGAACAACTGGCTTTATTTCACAGTCTCAGTCACTGTTCCAACAGGTCTATTAACAGTTTGGTTTGTAAAGCTTTAATTAAGTGAAACAAGCTAAAAATCACTAATATGTGCCTTTAGCAAGGTAGTGATGTAATTATCTCATTTAACAGATTACTACTTGCATTTCATTTTTCAAGGCAAGAGAAAACTACCTCTAAATGACACTTTTCAGGCTCATTAAACTCACTAGAGAAAGACCAGATTAGGAGTTTTCACTGCAAATATCATAATAAATTTATAAAGTATAAACACCATGAGTATTTACCGTGTTCCCCCGAAAACACGACAGGGACTTATTTTCTTTTTACCTACAAAATATGGCTTGGGCTTTATTATGGGGGGAGGGTTTATTGTTTTGGGGTTGCCGGGCGGCTGCTCTCTTGTGAGCGGGCTCCCAAAGCGCTGGGCACAGCCTCATGGGCGAATGGCTGTGTTGCGCTGTCGCAGCAGCGCAACACAACAGCCATGAAGCAACCACGCTCATGAGCAGCCACCCAGCAAACCCCCTTTGCAGCCGGGCACAGTGTCATTCACTGACCTAGGGGTATCGTCAACCCGCGTGAACGCCTGTTCGCCGCCGCCTGGCTCCCGCGGCTTGGCACCTTCCAAATGCCAGTGAATGGCACTCTGCATGACTGGAGAGGAGGGTTGCATAAGTGGCTGTTCCTCTCTCGCTCACCCGCCTCCCAGCCTCATGATGCATGGCCCAGCTCTCATTACGGAGACAGGGCACCCCCACCGCCACCAATCCAGTCTGGCTTTTTCCACAGCTTCCAAGCCAAGTCTTTTGGCAGTGGCCACTCTGGGCACACGGTCTATGGTCGTGAGCCAGCTGCCTGCAGAGCTCCTTAATGAGAGCTGGCCCATGCATTGGGAGGTGGGTGAGTGAGAGTGGAACAGCCACTCACGCAACCCCCCTCTCCAGCCATGCAGAGTGCCATTCACTGGCATTTGGAAGGCGCCAAGCCACGGGAGCCGGGCGGCAGCAAACAGGTGCTCACATGGCTTGGTGATACCCCTAGGTCAGTGAACGGCACTGTGCCTGGCTGCAAAGGGGGTTTGCCAGGTAGCTGCTCGTGAGTGTGGTTGCTTCATGGCTGTTGTGTTGCGCTGCTGCGACAGCACAACACAGCCATTCGCCCATGAGGCTGTGCCCAGCTCTTTGGGAGCCCACTTGCAAGAGAGCAGCTGCCTGGCAACCCCCCCCCCTTCAGCTGGACACAGCACTGTTCACCAACCTAGCGGTATCCCGAAGGCACCAAGCAACGCAATCACCTTTGCCTCCCCCCAGGTTCCCGCGGCTTGGCACCTTCGGGATACTGCTAGGTTGGTGAGCGGCGCTCTGCCTAGCCGTAGGTAGTGGGTTGTCCAGGGGGTTTATATGCGGGGGGAGCTTATATTTTTGCCCACCAGATAAATGTGGCATGGCTGTATTATGAGGACATGTCGTATTTTCGGGGAAACACAGTACACAAAATATATATTCTACATGGGTAGCATTTATTTAAAAAAATAGTTTATATGTGTATAAATGCAACTTACTTCTGTATAAAATGTTGCTATTTTAAAGCAAGAAATACAATATCTTATATAAAGCTTTTTCTTCTCAGTTTTGCACAAAAAAATATAAATAGTTAGCAAATGGCATTAACACGATCCTGGGATGCTGCAGCCATCATAAGTACATGCTAGTTGCCAAGTTCCTGAATTTTGATCACGTGACTACGGAAATGCATGCAATGGTTGTGCCATAAGTTATTTTTTTCAGTGCCACTATAACTTCAAACAATCACCAAATGATTGGATTTAAGTCAAGGACTACAAATCGCATGAAAAGCTGAATGAAGTCATTTGGAACAGAATTCCTTGGGATAAGGGAAGCTCAGGTTCATTGTAAATATTTATAATTGCCATTGTCTTTTTTTTTTCTATTGAACTCCAGGGAGATCAGAATTGGAATAAAGACCACTGCCAGGTGATCCACTTTCTGAAACTGTTGCATTGAGGAAGTTTTGCTGAAACTTGAAATGAAACATTTGGGGAAAAAAATATGATATCTATTTCAGTACAGCTCTTCCTAGGCTTTGAAAGACCCAACAACATGTATGTATTGGAAAGAGAGTTTGTCCTTATGTCCCCATTACACTTTTAGCCTTCATATGACTGTCTGTTGAGGTAGGACTAATATGACAAGGCATATGCATAATTCATATTCTATAAAAGAATATGGTCCAGCTCCTACACTGAAATCTCTTCAGTGTGTCTCTTAAAGAAGCTCTGTTGTCTTTAGCATCAGACCATCACAGCGATTGTGGCTTCTAGATTTGATAGGAAAAGTTGTTATTCCACAGGTTTTACAGTAATTATAATTATAATCAGCTCCTCTCTCAAATTATTCATAGACCTCTTGCCTATATCTTCCTATCTCACATTTACAGTAGTTCCATTTCAGCCACAAGGGTCCACTGGCAAAAAAAAAGCTTGGAAAAAGAATCTTAGCTGTACAAAAGCTAAGAATGAAACATTTCGTCCAGAGGTGGGTTCCTACCAGTTCGCACCTATTCGGTAGAACCAGTTCGTCAAATCTACCGAACCGGTTAGAAGAGGTTCCACCAGTGGACCCGGAAAGCAGGCCACACCTACAGAAGAGGTTCCAAAAATTTTTGAAACCCACCACTGGTCCTTGGATATGATTATTCTACACTATCATGCTCCTATTTATAAAACTCAGTGCCTCTGTGAAAGGTAAGGATGGCTACTGCATTTGTGGTGCAATCAGAACATTGCGTGTGTTGAAGTTGTTTTAACGCAAACCAAAGATGCCTTTTAAAAAACACGTTTACATCATATTCTTATGCATGCCAGTGCTGTGTGTGAGGTAATTTAAGGTGGTTCTGACAAGTGTCGTCGGCATCTTCATATCCAGTCACATGGGTGGCAAGCCACTCCCATCCGGTCACATGGGTGGCAAGCCACTCCCACAAAGGAGGCCACACCCACAGAGTAGGTTCGAATAATTTTTGAAACTCACCACTGGTTTCGTCTTTGAAAATATTTTTCTAAGGTCTTTTATTGAAAGCATTCCTAAATATTTTGAATCTGTTCAGTGCCAATAGGTCAATTTTTCTTACCAGTTTATGGGACATAATGAGTAATGAAACTTAATGGGCACACAAGCTAGAAATTATGGAATGTGAAGTACAATGCATCTAAAAGATTTTCAGAATGGACTTGGAAATACCTTTATGCTGGAAAAAAAAAAAGGTTGAAAATAGAAAATAAATATTTCCCATTCTATATATATTGTGAAAGTATTTATGCTAAAGTTGAAATCCCTAGTCCATCACATTTTTTGTAACAGCTAGAGACTTCTTCACATGATGCTACTAAAAGAGAACAGGAAAACTAAAATTCAGCAATAGAAATTCAATCATACATAGATGTCTGAAGTTTACCCTCCCATGTAGATTCTGTTTGTGTATATAGAGAATTCTTGTAATGGCTCAAACACTTAATATAAATAAGAAGTTGGCTCTCCAGCAATGGGAAATTGCATTCCATTTTTTCCCCGGTTGCAAAAGGGGAATAGGTTTTGTTTAACTAGCGGAAAGGTGTATTCTCTAAAAAGTATTTTTATTATTGTATGCCTTGGGTTCTTTGTTTGAAACATTTATCTTCTAAGAAGGCTGTTTATCACAGCTCTACCCCAAGCTCTAAATAATAAGTTGGAAATCGGAAACAGAGGGAGGAGCATCACTTTAAACATCGGTGGATCATTGCATTCTCTTTCCACAAGCTATGCACAAACTTCTCTATTTATTCAGGTACAAGATCACACAATACTATGGAGATTCACAGTCATCCAGGTTGCCCCAAAGGTGTTTTTTAAGAGGCAACTGGACTTTCCTCTTATTGTTTTTAAAATATTTTGCTTCGCATGAAGAAGCTTCTTCAGCTTCTTCTGTTGAGAAGCAAAACTTCTTCAAAAAAAAAAAACCAGAGGAGGAGCCAACCTCGCGACGATACGGACATGCGGTCTCGATGCTCTGAGACTGCAGCCGATACTTTTGCCGCTGAGTGGTCCAATCGGACCTAAACCATCCCGAAGAGATGGTGATCAGGAAGAATATGTCTTGCTGACCTCGGGGACATCGCAAAGTCCCTGATCAATGCAAGAGTCCCTGATCAATGCACCTACAAAGCCCTTCATGGTATTGGACCTGGATACTTGAGAGACCACCTACTGCCAATTACCTCCACTAGACCAATTAGATCCCACAGACTAGGCCTCCTCCGAATTCCATCAGCCGGCCAGTGTCGACTGGCGACTACCCGGAGGAGAGCCTTCTCTGTGGCTGCTCCGACCCTCTGGAACGAACTCCCCATGGAGATTCGTACCCTCACCACCCTCCAGGCCTTCCGCATAGCCCTTAAAACCTGGCTGTTCCGACAGGCCTGGGGCTAAAGACTCGCTGCCCCACTTCGAATGGTATGATTGTTGTGCTCTTAACTATGTATGGTTTTTATGTTTTTGTAACTCTGTTTGTATTTCCCCTCCCTTTTTGAGTTGTGAGCCGCCCTGAGTCCCTTCTGGGAAAAGGGCGGCATACAAATAAATTAAACCTAAACCTAAACCTAAACCTAAGAAAAGTTCTTCAAGCCGGTGACAAAAAATCCAGCTAAGGCTGACGAAGTTGGGGCGGCTTCAAAATGGAAGGATACAGAAAGAGACAGTTTTTCCAGCTAGTGAGGAACTTTTACTGTTTTAAAAAGAGACTGCCTATTAAAAAAACATAAAATTAATTTAAATTGGAGAACAGAAGAATCAAGCGGCGGAATTAAATTTGGCATGGTTTTGGACAGTGGTTATCCTACTTTTTAAATGCTATCTTCATGGATGGAATTTATGCAAGCCTTTTAAAACAAATGGATTAAGTTTTCTTCTTCTATTTTTTCTTTTATTATTCTCTGTAACTTATGGTCTAAAATTTTCCTCTTTAATTACTGTGGGTGTTGGACTCTTTTTTCTAACTTGAAATACAAAAAAGATAAAAAAGAAATAAGGAAATCTGCAACAATAACACAGCTCCTTGGAGGCTGGGAGGTTTGTGTATTGGAGTTTGTATACTGGAAATGGAATACTTTTTTTTCTTCACTGATTGTTTTGGTTTGGCATTACAAGGTCTCACTATTTGGCTATAGAGAGTGATAAGAAGGGAAGCACACAGATGTCCCTTTGAAGTATATCTTTAACCAGAGAAAAGTGAAAACAAACGTTTTTGTGAAACTATGTTTAATCATTACAACATACGGGCAAAAAGTTCATTGCATGATTTGCATCTTTTGGGTGATGATCACCTGTCTCTTCTAGCCACTTGAAGACACCCATGTATCAGAGGTTTATAGACTGATTGAGATAAAAATGAACGATTTGTTTTTAAAGCTACCAGGTCTAAGTGCCAGACTTCAGGAACCTCTAGATGGCAGTAAAGAGATAGAGCAGATATCTCTAGTGCCATCTATTGATTGTCCAGATTTGTGCATTTCAGATGTGGTAGCTTGATCATTAGCAGTCCTGGAACATAAGTAGGGAGGGAGAGAGAGATTGAAAGTAGTTGGTCTGCAAAGAGAAAAGAGTAGGCATTACAATCCCCCCAGATATGAAAAGGCATATGCTGGCGTGCCATTATTTCAGTGTTCTCAATAGAGAATGGATCCTTAACTTTTTATTTCTAGCCATTGTTGGTTGAAGCCAGATACTTGAAGTTATCTCAACACGTGGCTGGACAAGCTGCATTTAATACAGCACGGAGAGAGTGGTTTTTCTTGTTCTTCTTTTCTTTACCATTCTCCCCCCACCCCCACCCCCCCTCCCCGTCTCCATCCATATGTTCACTGAATATCCAGAATGTAATTGGGGAGGAAAGAAAGAAAAGAAAGAAGAGGTGCTTGTTTGCTGCTTGATCCAGGAATGATTAAAGGTAGAAGTTTTTCAGACATTACTGGCAGAAAAGGGTATAGTTAACGGTACTTTAAAAAGAGAGGCTTCATAAAGGGCCAGTACTCAAACTACTATTAAAAGCATCATGCTTGTTAAAACCTGTAAAAAGGCAGGAAATCAGGGAGCGAAATGCAGTTTCTTCACCAATTATGGGGAGGAGTGTACACCTTAAAGCACTCTTTGAATTGTGTCATATACCAGCCTCTTTTTTTTCCCCCGCAGCTTCTGATAGTTTTTACCTCCCCCCCCCCAATCTTGTACCAGGCCATTCATTGGATACATTAGTGTAGAGGGGGGGGTTAGGAAAGGGGGAAGGGAGAGCAGTTTACAATGCTACACCCAAGTTCACTTCTCGCATGTTGTTCACAACCCATTTACAGCTGAATGACTGAGCAAGAGACAGCTCAAAATGACTTTTTCTGCCTCTTCAGAAGCCCACTTGTGGGGGGGGGGTCTTTTTTTTCCTTTTTGGTCATTCTTCTTTTTTTTTAATTTTTTTTTTTTTACTGGAAAAAAGGTTTTATTTCTTTTTAAAAAACACAAATATTTCATCATTCGTCAATCATTAAAACATTGAAGTACCATTTTTTTTGTATGCCCCTCCTCCCCTGCAACCCCCTCCTCCTCCCCCCCCGACTTCCCAGAACCCGTACACGGTATGGATTTTTAACTAACACAGTCTAAAATCTATTGAGAAAAAAGAAATAAAGAAATTAATGACATTCTACATTGACCTTAGCTTCTTCTTACTGAACTAACTTTAAACAGTTTAAATCATTTCTGATCTTAAGCATAGGCTAACTGGAATTTCTTGGTCCCGTATTTATTTTGTATATAGTCAATCCATTTTTTCCAGTCTCGTTTATATCTCTCATTTGAGTGATCTTTAAGATATGCCGATATTTTAGCCATCTCGGCTAAGTTTGTGACTTTCAATGTCCATTCTTGGATTGTAGGCAAGTCTTCCTTCTTCCAGTATTGCGCCACCAACAGTCTTGCTGCAGTTATTAGGTGCAGAATCAAGTTAGTCTCTACCACTGTAAAGTCAGTACATATACCTAGTAAAAATAACTGAGGATTTGGTCATTCTTCTTAAAACCCCTAAGAAATAATTGAACATCATCCCCCTTTCTAGGTAAATGCATATCATTCCACCTGGTTGAAATTCTTTCTCGTTCTTTCTGTTTAGCCACCCTTACTCCCTCCATCTATCTATCGTGGGGGTTTTTTTTCCCTCCTTCTCCTTTCCAGAGCTGTTTAAACAATACTTCATCAAATGCAGCCTGAAGCAAACAAAAAGCACAGTAGGGTAAATAAAAAGAGAGAGGGAGAGGGTGGGAGTCATAGGCTGGAGGGTAAGTACTTTTATTCCTGTACTTTCACTGCCGGGGGAATTATTATTCCACTGCTGGTTTCACCAAGGTGGGGGCTTGCAGGGAGAGCTGTCGAGTTAGTTGCAAAATGGATTGCTTCTCCCCTTGCTTTTCACTCTCGTGGCTTCTCAAGAGTCCACTGATTACAACAAAGTGTGTCCATCTATTCCGTCTTATTGACAAAGGTCCTTAATTACTGCAGCCCTAGTAATACCTACTATTAAATTCTGTTAAACAGAGACAGCAAATTAGCTGGGGTTCTCAGCAACCTCTCTGCGTAATTACTAGCGGTGGGATGGACTCGGAGCCTGCCCAGCTGACCTCAGCTTAAGCAATGGAAACCTTTGTTTATTACCTACCGTGAAGGCCAACATGCCACCCCAAAATGTACAGTATTTTATTAGTGGAAGGCCTTCAGGTGCAAAAAAAAAACTTCCCAAAGTCAAAAGACATCAAAAGCAAATGCTATTTATTATATATGTAAACCCATCTTCTTCCACTACTGTGTAAATCTGCAGCTCATTAGCTCTGGATAAAATCCTGACATGGAAGCCACAGAGTTTAACTTGAAGGGGGAGGGAGAGGAAATAGGTTGCCTTCCTGAGGCATTTTGTAAATTACCAAAGTCCCCCTTTAACCTGATTTTAAAAGCTGTTTCATACAATTGCTAGGTATAAAGAGCTTCCCAGCATTAAACAAGAGTGACAGAGGAATGTTAGTTTTGGTTACATCTCTATGAATGGAACTTCTCCAAATACTGTATCCTAACTGATTGGGAATGAAAAGGACATCTGTATTGTTTACTTATTTATTAATTTTATATGCCGCCCAGTGGTGGGTTTCAAAAAATTTTGGAACCTCTTGTGTAGGTGTGGCCTGCTTTCCGGGTCCACTGGTGGAACCTTTTCTAACCGGTTCGGTAGATTTGACGAACCGGTTCTACCGAATAGGTGCGAACTGGTAGGAACCCACCTCTGATGCTGCCCATCTCACTGTTGAAGTGGATGGGTAGGCTCCTACCCATGCAGCACATAAGCCCTTTGTTGTCAGGCAGGCAGTCCCACTATGTGAAAGATGTCCACTGACACCCAGACTCATATCTCCATTTGTGTGCTTACACCTGTACACAGAATAGTAGCAATTTTTTTCCTTTAAAACTAGGATATGTTAAGTATATTGATATGAAGCGGAAATACACCAATGAGAGGAGGAGTGGGAAATAGAAGGGAGAAGAAAGATGGGAAGAGAGGGATAGGAGAGAGGGTAAGGGGGGAAGATGAGGAAGATGAGGATAAGGAGGAGTGGAATGTAGAGAAAGGAGAAGGAGAAAGGAAGGGGAAGTAGAGTAGGAAAGGATGATGGAGGGAAGATAGGAAGTTGGAGAGAAGTAGAAGAAAGAGGTGTATGGAGAGCAGAAGAGCTATAATGGGTTTTTATTTTTCTGGGCATTGTTGACAAGAGGAACTGACGTAATTATTATTTAATACTATATGATACTGGCTATGTATAGTATGCATGTGATTGTATGTTATGAAAATGGAAATAAAAAATATTTTATAAAAAAAAAGAATAGTAGCAAATTTGTCAGATTTTTGATGAATGCAAAGATATGTAATGACAAATATTGGTGTGAGAGAAGTTCCCCGAGGATGGGCTCCAACATGAATCCGAAAGCTCAGAAGACTAAACATCTGGTCCCGATGAGTAACTCAGAGGGAATCCTTCAGCAAAGATATTCATTTATGGTTACATAATCTTCCCAAAACACCTTTTTTATCTTCAAAGACTGGACAGGTCTAGTCCACATGTTAAGAAATAGAGATTTACTGAGGGATGAGAGATTTGTGGATGTACATCATGTTTATAAAATCACATTATACTATTTATTGTGAAACTGAAATTGTTTTAACAGACCAGAAAATAAAGCAAAATTGTTGAATTACTCTGTTTCAATATTAGAGTTTCTGTCTTTCTGTTATGCATGTTGGGTAGCTTCGTTGAAAAAGTGTATTATACTGTTGGAATTACCTTTCCAAGTTGGATCTCTAAATGTAAAGTGCAATGTACAAAAAGAAACTTAAATAGAAGCGATTTCTTCCACTAAGCCTTTAAGGAAATGCTCTACCACCAAGAGACACTGATCTAGTATTATGAAGTTGCTATAGTAACACTCTCTTGTGTAATTTCCTAGTGAACTAGGTTAAACCTATCCTACAAACTATTAATTTTAAATATTGAAAAAAATATGCAGGACTATATTTTGGCCGCTGACGTTACTGGAATCAATGCTTCATGCTTGCTGTAATTCCACTAAGTTTTTATTTATTGGAAAGCTAAATCAAAATATACTGAAGACAATAGAAATTTTCTCAATTTTTTTTTTGTTTGTTTGAGAACTCTTATCAGGGTGGCATCATGTCAAAAAATAAATAAATAAAACCGCCACCAGGTTTGTTTTATCTTTAGCAATTAAACAAAGGACAGAATTTCTGCAAATATACCATAAAGTTGTATTATTCATCATGGCAGGTTGCACCACCTCGCCAAACTTGGAAATTAAGGAAACTTAATCAGGTTTATTTCGGAATGGGGTCTACCCGGGAAGCTACATGGTAGATTGCAAAAAAAATAAAATTAAATTCCCCAAAGAAAGTAAAGGCACTGGCAAAGCATTTCCATAACATTGTCCAAAAATGAAATGGATAGATATAGTCAGGAAATAAAAAGATAAAGTTACTTTTAATTAAGACTATTCACCTGAGCTCTTTTGGACTCACTAGCCTACAGTTCTGGCTATTTGGGGCTCTGTGTTAATTAAAGAGACTGAGCTGATTAGGACACTTTGCTGGTGTAGAACTGGAACAATAATTGTAGGGCCATTGCCCAAGGGTGACGTATCAATATCTATGAGTGCCTGAGAGGTGGTGTTTGATGTCGCTACGACACGACATGCAATCTTGGGGCTCCAGGATTGCTGTCGATATCTATGCTGCTGGACGATCTTTTTTGGATCTAAACCATTCTGAAGGAACGGTGATAGTGAAGGGCATGTCCTGCTGATCTCGGGGGCATCGCAAAGCCCCCGATTGATCCAGGATAAAGCTCTTTTTGCTGGCTACCAGAGAAGCAGCCAATATGGCTGCAGAAGTTGGGACAAGCCCCTGAAACGGAAGCAGCACAAGAAAGACAGTGTGTCGAAATGGTGAGAAAAATATTTATTATTAGAGAAGAGAAAACCCAAAAGACTCAGAGTTAAAATAAAATTGAAAATAGAAGGAAACACGTGGTGAATTTACCCTGGTTTAAAACTATTGTGTTATCTTTTTCACTTTAATTTTGTTTGTTTTTTATGGATGGACTTTTTACAAATGTCTCTTACTTTTAAACTGGACTGGTCTTTTTCTACCCTTCTTCCTCTATACTTTTCCCATTTTTTGTGTTTGTGGATTAAAAGCCTCTTTCCTCGCAAGGCTCAGCCGGATCGTAATCTTTAAACAATTTTTTTCTTTTCTTTTTTTTATCTTTCCGGAGAAAAACCCTTTCCGGAGTTCGGAGTTTAGAAAAGAGAGCCAAAAACAGAGGGCAGATATTACAAAGCTATCAGCTTGGTTTACTGAAAGGGTCAGTGGAAAAAATTTCACTGAATTTGTTTGAAACCCAGCAAAAGCCTTGGATGTTTTAGCGGCAGTGTTTATAACTTGGAAAAATGGCACTGTATGAAGAAGAAAAGGAACTAACATTGCAAAAAATTATGTTATAAATTCAAAAACTCATAATAACTACAGAGAGAATTGAAGAGTCTTGAATTTATAGATCAAAAGTACAAAATTTCAAAATACAGAAAGTACAGAGGGAAGAGTTGAGAATATTTATAAAACAACAATGAAATTTGAGGACAGAGTTCAAAAAATTACAGAGACACATGAAAGTGATAAGAACATTGTTGACATTGACAGCAAATCAAGTGTGGAGGGAAATGATAAATGCAGAATACGGAAAGGAGAGATCGATGGACTGGAACTATCTCAGATGTCAAAACATAGATGAAGAAAGGGAAGAAAATTTGGCAGAAACAATGAGAGTAATTTCGGCAGAAGCACCAGTGATATCAAAAGTCAAGCAGATGAAAGGAACAGATGGAGGGTTTCGAATTCTTTTAAGATATCCAACGAACAAGAAGTTGTCAAGAGAAGTCCACATAAGACTTATCAAGAAAACACTTAGAATACAGATTCTACAAATGGCAAGAGATATTGGACTGCACTATTTCTGGAAGGATACAGGATGATGAAATGAAATGTCATAATAAAATTTAGTTAAATGTAGTTAAACTTTGAGTATTATGTATAAGATAAAGTAATAATAGTTATAGTGAAATAAATGATCAATAATGATAACAAAGCATTTATATATACTAGATTGATAATATGAAATTTTATATAAACTGTAAGTGAGGATGATGGAGATGATGTTGAAAAGCCTTTTTATAAAAGATTCTATATAGAATAGAATATAAAGATGTAACATCATTGGAAGATTTCAGGATGATGTAATGAAATGCCATAATATAAATTCACTTCAAATTTAATATGCAAAAAATGAAGAAATAGTGTAGCGATATTCTTATAAATGAAACCCCCATAAAGACCTCTGGGATCTGTAGGCCAACAAATCAAGAGGATACTAAATCGGATGCAATTATTTGTTAAAAAAAACTATTAATGTAATCATGATAAGTTAAAGCTTTGATTTGCTTTTTCTTCATTACTTTTCTGTTTTGTATCAAGTCTACGCAGCTGCATATTGGAATCATTATCAGGATTGGGTGTTGTGTTGTTTTTAATTAAGAATAAGAACTAAGTTCAGTAATACCTACTATATCATACTCTTTTTTCCCACTGTATAACTGGTTCCTTAAATTTTACATTTTATCCACCACTCCTGAGTGCCAGTTAGCGTTGAAAATTGTTTACAACCCTTAAGAAGGGCTGGGATAAAGAGAAGGATAAAGGCCCCTAACTTTTCATTCAGCTCATTCTCTTCCTTGACCACTGCCTAAATTGGTAAATTTTATCTTTACAAAAAAGCCATGAATGTATAGACATATATTAGACCATACTGCGGTAAGTCATAATGCAGTTGTTTTTGTTGAGTCCTCGCGCTTACGACTTACAGCCAGCAACAGCCAAGCCATGCCTGATTGGCTAAGGCACGGCTGGCTGAGCGTGGGCTGTCAGAAGCGCACCTATTGGACGCCTGGCTTGACAGCTCCGTATAAATAGCTGTCAAGCAGGGAACAGTATACGGTGCTTTGGGCTGGCTCCAGTACGTGCGTACCAGGGCGTACCGCCTGCAACCCATCACTGGTCCAATGTTTCACACATTTTTAGCAACTATGCAGTTATGTAGCAGTGTTTGATGCCCTGGGGTGGTTAAAGAATTCTGCTTAAAGAATTTTCATGACACATTTCTAGGAAAAGAGCTTCTTTCTGTCTTTCTTTCTTCCTTCCTTCCTTCCCTCCTTTCTTTCTCTTTCCAAAAAGCGCTAAAATCCCAATGGGACACATAAAAATAAGTAGCACTCTACAGTTCAAGGGGGAAAGCAAGCATTTTCTGAATAGCTTTCCTATCAAATCAAATGTGAAACTGAGCGTCCTAAATAGATGCAGAAATTTACATTACTGGGGGGGAAAGAAAAGAATAAGCAGCCTGACATAGAGAAGACTTACAGTAACTGTAGTGAAACAGCTAAATGTGGCAACGAGACCTCTGAGAATCGTTGGCAGGAGCCCTGAGAATTCTGTGCCTAAAGTGGAACAAAAGAGGAAAGCCTCTAATTAAATTTTCAAATCTCAATAATCATATGTGTGTGTGTGTGTGTGTGTGTGTGTGTGTGTGTGTGTGTGTGTATATATATATATATATATATATATATATATATATATATATATATATATATATATATATATATATATGTATATGTATATGTATGTTATATTTGTGCTGATAAATAAATAAAGGGAGACTAGTATAGATCTATTTCAAGCTATTTAGCTCTCATCAGCTAGCCATACCTTTGCTGGGAATCGAACCTGTGCTCTATTGCCTCTTAGGCAGATGTGTTAACCATTGAGCTACAGAACTCGACTCCTTATCAGCCAGGCCAGGGTGAAAGGTATATATTTAAAGTCACAACCCCTGGTATGCCCAAATATGGGAGGAAGGTCACACTTCCATTCTCTATCCTTCGGCTCGTCACAAGAGACCATCCAGACAGAAACCCAATGTTTTTTACTGTTGCCTTTTTGTTACATTTGTTATATTTGTGCTGATAAATAAATAAAGGGAGACTAGTATAGATCTATTTCAAGCTATTTAGCTCTCATCAGCTAGCCATACCCTTGCTGGGAATCGAACCTGTGCTCTATTGCCTCTTAGGCAGATGTGTTAACCATTGAGCTACAGAGCTTGACTCTTTATCAGCCAGGCCAGGGTGAAAGGTATATATTTAAAGTCACAACCCCTGGTATGGCCAAATATGGGAGGAGGCATACTGCTTCCTTTCTCTGTCTATCGGCTCGTCACAAAAGACCATCCAGACAGAAACCCAATATTTTTACTGTTGCCTTTGTTACATTTGTGTTGTATTTGTGCTTATAAATAAATAAAGGGAGACTAGTATAGATCTATTTCAAGCTATTTAGCTCTCATCAGCTAGCCATACCCATAAGGAGGAGAACCTTGTGGCTTAGTGGTTAACACATCTGCCTAAGATGTAATACAGCACAGGTTCTAATCCCAGTAAGGGTATGGCTAGCTGATGAGAGCTAAATAGCTTGAAATAGATCTATACTAGTCTCCCTTTATTTATTTATCAGCACAAACACAACACAAATGTGTGTGTGTGTGTGTGTGTGTGTGTGTTTTAAAAAAGAGAATCAAAATTTCATGCTGTCCTGAGTCCAATAAGCATTGGACAGGAGTAGCATTTTACTGTGTTAAAATATAAAAGTACAACACTTTTTTTTCTGATTACATCAGGATTTTCTATTTGCCACCTTAATCCTCCTGAATGCAGCTGTTGCCCATTCATCCCTTTTATATCATTTTTCACTAATCTGTCAAGCATTCTCGACAGCCAAACCAATTTTCCGTTTGCTCGGGACTTTGCCACAAGCAGCATCCACAGCTAATAAGATTTTCATTTGGAATGATGCCATGTCAGCCATGTTTTCTATTTTATATGAACACTGGGGTTTAATGGCTTCAGGTTTTGTTTAATGTTAGTATCAATAAACTTAATATTTAAAAAAGCAAAAACAAGCAAAAAGGCGTTTCTCAAAAACTCCGGCCTCGTAGTGAAATGTGGTGGAAGCAGCTATTTGTAAGGTTAATGTGGTGGAAAACAACATCCATCTTTGAAACAGTTTAATTAGCCCCATCTAGCTGACCTCACCACATAATGTTGTCAATATGACGTGCATGAGATTATTGGGAATATGGAGATCAATAAATATGCAACAGCAGTGCTTATAGCGCTCCTGGCATCATAGCCATACAAATGCCATCAAACATTCCAAAGAGTAGCTGTCATCTGTCAAATGTACTAGCAAATAGACAGGCTTAAGGGGGAACCTATCAGTAAAAATAAAATATATGGGTAAGAATGAATGAAGTGTGGAGGGCAGAGCAAAAGTCCTGATGTATTAAGGCTGCAAAGGAGTGGAAAAGTGTGTGTCTCAGATAAATGCTGTAAAATCAGGACTACTCTGAAATTAGAATATAAAATGCCAATCTAGCAATGTTTTAGTGCATCGTCTTATTTATTCCTTCATGTTCAGGCATGTTCTAAGTTGATTCAGGACATTGATTCTCTGTAAAAAGATCCCCACAGAAGATTTAAAGGGTTTATGCCCTTTTCAATAGTTTCACACAGGGACCCACCAAAGCTTTATGAGATGGACCCAAATCAAAGGTTAGCTGTAAATATTTATAATGGTGCCTCTTTTTTTTCTAAAGTAAAATGACTTTTGGGAAACATAAATGCGGAGCAGTCACGTAATAGCATAGTTATGCTTAGTGATTTCTCTCCACACCCAGAGCAGCTTCCCATTCACAAACCACAGAGTTCCAAATATATTTGCATATTTGGTGATAAACAGGCCTGGGCAACCATGGGCCCTTTACAATCTGTGGACTTCAATTGACAGAATTCCTGAATATAGCAATAGCAATAGCAGTTAGACTTATATACCGCTTCATAGGGCTTTCAGCCCTCTCTAAGCGGTTTACAGAGTCAGCATATTGCCCCCAACAACAATCCGGGTCCTCATTTCACCCACCTCGGAAGGATGGAAGGCTGAGTCAACCTTGAGCCGGTGAGATTAGAACCGCTGAACTGCAGATAACAGTCAGTTGAAGTGGCCTGCACCCTAACCACTGCGCCACCAGGCTGGCTCAGGAATTCTGGGAGTTGAAGTCCACAGGTCATAAAGGGACTGTAGTTGCCCAGCCCTTATGATGAATGGGGTAATTCAGCTTCATACGCAACAATACACGAACAAACCATAGATATAGACTTAAGGTAAACCACTCCAAACTCAATTGCAGAAAATACGACTTCAGCAACAAAGTGGTCAATGCCTGGAATGCACTACCTGATTCTGTGGTTTCATCCCCCAAATGCCATAACTTTAGCCTTCAACTGTCTACTGTTGACCCCACCCCATTGCTAAGAGGTCTATAAGCGGCGTGCATAAGCACACCAACATGCCTACCATCCCTGTCCTAGCAATAGCAATAGCAGTTAGACTTATATACCGCTTCATAGGGCTTTCAGCCCTCTCTAAGCGGTTTACAGAGTCAGCATATCGCCCCCAACAATCCGGGTCCTCATTTTACCCACCTCGGAAGGATGGAAGGCTGAGTCAACCTTGAGCCGGTGAGATTTGAACCGCCGAACTGCAGCTAACAGTCAGCTGAAGTGGCTGCAGTACTGCACTCTAACCACTGCGCCACCTCGGCTCATATCAGTGGGGCTCCTACTGTCCCAACTTATTTGTATCCATTTCCTGTATTCATAATCTTGCTTATATTTATATCTGTTATCTTATACATGCTTGACAAAATAAATACAATAAAATAAATAAATAAGGATACTTTGTGAAGATTCGTTACGACCTTTGATCTTGACAAATAAACTAAGGTAATGATTGTTCTCCTGAAAAAGCAGGTTGAAGTAGGACGTTTCAGATAAGAGTGACAGTCAAGAATTAAGCATTCTTTCTTCTACCACTGGAGGAAGCATTTACATTTCAAATGATCCTAGAGAGGATTTTTTTTTTCTTAGATAGGGTGATCTGTTAAATGGACGTACAACTTGGTGCTCCATATAACTCCTAGTTATATGCAGCTACTTCGTATCAGTGCTAGAGATGCTCCATAAGAAACTAGTGCAGTGTCAAAAATCTCTTAGGCATTTTTTTTTATCTAATCCTGCTCATTCAGTTTGATGGAAAATATTAAAGTGATAAAGTAATTATGGGCTTCTTGGGGTGGGATTCGTGAGGCAATTAAGAAAAGTGTGTGTGTGTGTGTGTGTGTGTGTGTAGCAGTGGTGGGTTCCGGATCCAGTACGGATGCAACGGCGCCCGGCGTCCTCCACATGAATGTGCACAGCACATGCGCACATGCCCGCAGCGCACGCAGGCGTCTTAACATCCAGTGATGCCTTCACGACGCCCCAGCTGCTCGGCAGAGCATTGCACAGGCGCTGTGCGTACGCCTATGCGTGCTCGGAAGCACTGAAGAGTTTAATGATAGGTAAGGAGTGCGGACAGGTGGGCAGGTCCTCCGAAGCACCTTACCGGAACAGTACCCAGTACTGGGGCATACCGCCTGCAACCCACCACTGGTATGTAGTATATGTTGTAAAGAAGAAAGACACATTTTCTACATAGTAACAAATAAACACCCTGTACCTAAAAATCAGTAAGTAAACAAGGCATCCTCTCGGAAATCAAAAAGAAATGGAAAAATACCACAAAAATGAAGCTGAAAAATAGAAACTCCTTTCATGAGACAAAACTCAATGGACAATTGTTCACAAATTTCAAAGGAACATTAATGATAAGGACCCTGTTATGTCATCATATCCGGGATCTTGGAAATAACATGGGAATCTTCCTTTAGCAACTACAATTGGGACAGTCAACTCGGGCATTAAGTGAGGCTATGAAAAAAAAATCATTCAACCATGATTGTGATTATGATTTTACAAAGTACAGCATATATTAAATTTCTGCAATGGTGAACATATGACTCAGACAGAGGTGTTGTGCAGCAGAGGTGGGTTCCTACCAGTTCCCACCTATTCGGTAAAACCGGTTCGTCAAATCTACCGAACCGGTTAGAAGAGGTTCCACCAGTGGACCTGGAAAGCAGGCCACACCTACAGAAGAGGTTCCAAACATTTTTGAAACCCACCACTGGTCCTTGGATATGATTATTCTACACTATCATGCTCATATTTATAAAACTCAGGGCCTCTGTGAAAGGTAAGGATGACTACTGCGTTTGTGGTGCAATCAGAACATTGGGTGTGTTGAAGTTGTTTTAACGCAAACCAAAGTTGCCTTTTAAAAAACAAGTTTACATCATATTCTTATCCATGCCAGTGCTGTGTGTGAGGTAATTTAAGGTGGTTCTGACAAGTGTTGTTTGGCATCTTCATATCCGGTCACATGGGCGGTAACCCACTCCCATCCGGTCACATGGGTGGCAAGCCACTCCCACAAAGGAGGCCACACCCACAGAGTAGGTTCGAACAATTTTTGAAACCCACCACTGTTGTGCAGAGACCCTAACAACAAAACCAGGAGGTGACCTCAGACCAATCACTTTCGGTCGGTTCCAGGATGGAGGCAATGCCAATCCACTTCTAAAAAAAATCTTGCCAAGAAAACTTGTCCAGGCAGTTTCTACAAATCAAACATGATTGGAAGTGGGGTGATCAACTTTTCACTCCTGTACTTTCTCATCACTTTCTTTTTCTTTTACAGGGTATTATAGACTAATCTTTCATTTTATATAAAATAATATTTTTTCAAGTGTCCTGGTTTTTACTTAGTCATCTACTTTCCTTTATTATTCCTCCAAATTATTCACTAATTAGCCTATTATCCTTTATTCTGGAATACGTAAGTAATCAATAGATAGCTGTGTCTGTTTTTTCTTTCCTGGTCTTTAGACTGGCATGCATCTATGTGTACTATTATATTATGCCAGGTCAGTGAAGAGTCCCCAAACATTGAGTGGCTGGTAGTTAAATTCTTCTTTGGCAAGAATTTCTGGTGGCACTTTGGATGCGATCCAAGTAGGTGGTTGCTATGGTCAAAAAGCCTACAACTTGAAAATCCCTGCACTGATAATTATAATATTCAGCATGCTTCATCTTTTCATGCTTTGCTATCTCGTTTTGCAAAAATGTTATTGGCATTTTAATAATTCATATTATAAAGTCGTATGTATTCCTCCAAAATCCCTGCAGTGGTAGCTTTATCATATTCTTCTCTATTTCTGTGAAGTTTGCTCCTTTGTGGGAAGGCTCCTTTGAAGGGAAGAAGACACACATGATACTTTTTGGGTTAAAAAAAAATCTCATTAGCCAATACATTTGTTTTTGCACCCAAGAAGACATAGCAATAGCAAAAACATTTCAAAATGTTTGAAACCCACCACTGGTCCTTGGATATGATTATTCTACACTATCATCCTCAAATTTATAAAACTCAGTGCCTCTGTGAAAGCTAAGGATGACTACTGCGTTTGTGGTGCAATCAGAACATTGTGTGTGTTGAAGTTGTTTTAACGCAAACCAAAAATGCCCCTTAAAAAACAAGTTTACATCCTATTCTTATGCATGCCAGTGCTGTGTGTGAGGTAATTTAAGGTGGTTCTGACAAGTGTCGTCGGCATCGTCATATCCGGTCACATGGGTGGCAAGCCACTCCCATCCGGTCACATGGGCGGCAAGCCACTCCCACAAAGGAGGCCACACCCACAGAGTAGGTTCGAACAATTTTTCAAACCCACCACTGCAATGGGCCTACCAGAAGTTCATTTTCGAACTTCCGGTAGGCCCGTTGAGCCTGTTTTTTGCCATCCAGAGGCTCCAGAGGCTTTCCTGAAGCCGGGGGAGGGCAAAAACGGCCTCCCGCTGCCCTCCAGAAGGCTGACAATCAGCTGGCCAGTGCACGCATGCACACTGGAGCTGACAGAGGGCAATGCCTCACTTGCCCTCAGATATGGCTATGCGTGCCCCACCCCTTCCCTCAAGATGATCTGAGTCCCAAACCATATGGTTTTCTGGAAAGCTCTCAAAACATGTTTCTTTCATCATTCCTGCATGCTGGCTCCATCACAAAGGAAATTCTGATTTTCACCCTCTTGTGATCTTGTTTAATAATAAATGAATTGGCTTAATTAGTTTTTATATGCTGTAACCATGGTTTTTCTTGTATGCTGCCCACATCCATCTTGTGTGAGATAGGCAGCCGTATAAATTTGACAAATAAATAAATTTAATACCATCATCTCTTTCAATCCTGCCATTCTTATATTGTATTTGCTATATAACTTTAAAAGGTATTATAGCAGTGTTCACCCTTGAATCATTCCATTTCTTTTTCTGAACTACAGTACTCAATTTCTTCAAATTGTGTTCCAATAGTAGCTTCTTGTTCACCGTAAAGATGCCTTAGAAAAATAATCAAAATTTCTGATACATCCTTAGCCTTAATTTACTTCAGATTCTATACAGCCCATCGGAATCTGTATAGTAAAGGACCATGCTGTAGTCAATAAAGCAAATATACTTTGCTTTATTTCTTTATGTTATTCTATTATCTACTTTACTGTGATTATCTGATCTCTCGTCCTGAGCCTTTTTAAAAATAATAGATCATCTAATAAGTAGCCTAATCCAGGCCACCTAAATATCTTCTTCCCAAAACGTACAATTTGATGTTTCGTTTTGACAATTTCAAGTTTTCTTTAATGCTTTAATTCATGCTTCTCAAATTGTGTTCCTACAACAAATCCTTCTCTCTCAGTACTACAACCAGCCCTGTAGCTTTGTTTTTTTAAAACAAAAAAATACTTTTTTATTTTCCATTTTCATAACATACAATCACATGTATACTATTACATAGCCAATATCCTATTGTATTAAGTAGTAATTACATCAGTTCCTCTTGTCATCAACGCCCAGAAAGATAAAAACCCATTATTAGTTCTTCTGCTCTCCATACACCTCTTTCTTCTACCTCTCTCCTACCTCCTTTCTTCCCTCCATCATCCTTTTCTACTCTACTTCCCCTTCCTTTCTCCTTCTCCACTCTCTACATTCCACTCCTCCTTATCCTCCTCATCTTCCCCCCTTACCCTCTCTCCTATCCCTCTCTTCCTATCTTTCTTCTCTCCTCTGTTTCCCACTCTTCCTGTAGCTTTGTTTTTGGCTGTACAGGTTGTCCTTGATTTACAACAGTTTGTTTACTGGCAGTTCAAAATCACAATGGCACTGAAAAAAAATGACTTATGACCCCTTTTCACACTTACGACCATTGTAGCATCCCCATAGTTGCATGATCAAAATTTGGCACTTGGCTGGTTTATATTTATGATGGTTGCAGTGTCCTGGAGTCATGTGATCCCCTTTAGCGACCTTCTGACAAGCCAGATTCATTAACAAGTTAGTGTTGCTAACCTAACAGCTGCAGTGATTCACTTAACAATTATGGTAAGAAAGATCACACAGTGGGACAAAATTCACTTAATAACCGTCTCCCTTATCAACAGAAATTTTGGTCTCAGTTGTGATCATAAAGCAAGGACTATCTGTATATGATATCAAGATCTTGTCATAATATAGAAGAGCCGTAGTGGTGCAGTGATTAGAATGCAGTATTGCAAGCTAATTCTGCCAACTGCCAACAGTTTGATTCTCACCAGCTCAGGGTTGACTCAATCTTCCATCCTTACGAGGTGGGTAAAATGAGGGCCCAGGTTGTTGGAGATAATTAGCCGACTCTGTAAACCGCTTAGAGAGGGCTGTACAGCACTATGAAATGGTATACAAGTCTAAATACTATTGCTATAATTTTTGTGTGTTTTCCAGTAATTTAGAGAACTGCTGTCTGAGACTATCATAATTTGCTTCCAAATTCACACATATGTTACAGCCATGTCCACATAGTTTTCTTGGTAACAATATAGAAGTGATTTGCTACTGCCTTCTTCTGGGTTTAATTTTAAAATTTCTTCTCCTAAGTATGTTGGCTTCTCAGTGGTGGGTTTCAAAAATTGTTCGAACCTACTCTGTGGGTGTGGCCTCCTTTGTGGGAGTGGCTTGCCACCCATGTGACCGGATGGGAGTGGCTTGGCGCCCACGTGACCGGATATGAAGATGCCAACGACCCTTGTCAGAACCACCTTAAATTACCTCACACACAGCACTGGCATGGATAAGAATATGATGTAAACTTGTTTTTTAAAAGGCATCTTTGGTTTGCGTTAAAACAACTTCAACACACGCAGTGTTCTGACTGCACCACAAACGCAGTAGTCATCCTTACCTTTCACAGAGGCCCTGAGTTTTATAAATATGAGCATGATAGTGTAGAATAATCATATCCAAGGACCAGTGGTGGGTTTCAAAAAAGTTTGGAACCTCTTCTGTAGGTGTGTCCTGCTTTCCGGGTCCAGTGGTGGAACCTCTTCTAACCGGTTCGGTAGATTTGACGAACCGGTTCTACCGAATAGGTGCGAACTGGTAGGAACCCACCTCTGCTCCAGTGGCTAAATGACAAATTAGGAAGTCAAATGGAAAACTTAGCAAAGGGCACAGGAACATATCAGAATCAAGAAAACTTAATTCTCCCAATGAGACTGAACTGAATGTGGAAGGGTTTTTTTTTATATAGCTCTTCAAAGAAGACACAGTGCTCGGACTGGGTGGATTAATCTAGGATGCTTTAGGGGCTATTTTAGGAAGGTGAAATCTGCAATTCAGTCATACAGTATCCTAACAGGACCACTAAAGCTTTTTAGACATTGCAGCCTTGTAATGGTGGGTAGATTAGGGGATGCAGTTTCCCAAAGTCTCCTTAGAGTCCCATTTTGGTTTCATTATCCATTGAAAACTGGAAAGATTGTTACCTCTGTGGGGTTGAGGGGGAAAGCTTGCAGCTCCCCTGGGTCTTTAGCTGCTCCCTCCCCCAGAACAAAGGCTTTTCTACATACAATCTTTATTCCTGGGATTGAGCCAAATTACCTTTCTTTCGGTAAAGTTCTCACTTATGCAAACAGTTTCCAAATTGCTTTGGGCCCACATTTTTTTAATGAAAAAGCATCACAGAAAAAGGGGTTTGCATAAATGGAGGCTGCTGTAGAGCTGTGGGTTTTTAAAGGGCATTTCAAATGCAGTTTTGCATCAAGAGCATTAAAGTCATACAGTATCTACTCTGACCCTTAATTTTCTAAATGCATTATAGTCATTCTATAGTTCCTCACAACTTTTAAAAGTAGGCCACTGTTATAGATTTAATTGATAAGGGGGGAAGGCTAAGTCTCAGAGATAACATGCTTGTTATTTGTTACCTCTCAGGCGCTGCATTTCCAAAGATTATGATTTTGAACCACCATAGCTTCTATTCTCATAAAAGAAAATGTATGTGTGTTGACCTCATTTTTGCTGCTTTGCTCTTCCATGGGCACTTCTCCATTCTCCATCCCATATCATCTAGAGCAAGGGTCACCAAACTTTCTGATCTCAGGGACCACTAAATTCATAATTTTAAATCCTGCGGACCAGTAATATGATCTGCCTAATGACTCGCTAGGTGGTCATGTGACTGGATGGACGTGGCCAATTTGATGTCATTCACATCAATGGGCACTTCGCCAATTGCTACTCTCCCCTCCCCTCCCAGCCATTCCTTGACTGCCTGCCTGGTCTCCTTAGGGCCCCAACAGTTGTTGGAGCTAAGCAGCCACCATGAGAAAGAGTTGGCAAAACAGCTCCGTTCAAATTGGATCCGACCAAGAAGGAAGCTCAGCAGAAGCATCTCACTGAGGACTATGAGCATAGGCTTTGCAAGCAGAGGGAAAACTTTCATGCCAGGTACCTGAGCCTGGAGGCGCAGCAGGCTGAGATGGTCAGCCAGTTCCAGGCCATGATGCAGTCCCACTGGAACAAGGCCCTCCAGCTCTTTGCCACCAGTGACACTTCCTTCCAGCCTTCACCCAAAGCCCCGCACCAGGAGGCTGAAGCAGACCACAAGTCAGAATTTCTCTTCCCCTCTGACCCCCACAAAAAGACCCTGAAGGGGAGACCCTCTGCAGCAACACAAATGTTCATTGCATGTATCCGGACCAGGGGCTGTAGTTTGATGAGCCCTGATATAGTGCAATATAAAAAAAAATGCAAATAATATTTTTGCGGACCACCAAAATTTTCTAATGGACCACCAGTTGGTGACCGCTGATCTAGAGGATCTCCAAGCCTCAAGTATGTGTTTTGATAGGGTGTAAATGGATCCACCTCTGGACATGTGTTCAGAGGAGGAGATGAGTTTGAGTCGGGAGAGGAAAGCATGGAGCCAAATGTTGGTCAGGATCAGGCTTGGAGAGTGCTCCCTTGAGGGCAAGGGAGCACTCCCTTGATAGCAATAGCAGTTAGACTTATATACCACCTCATAGCTCTCTAAGTGGTTTACAGAGTCAGCATATTGCCCCCAACAATCCGGGTCCTCGTTTTACCCACCTCGGAAGGATGGAAGGCTGCGTCAACCCTGAGCCGGTGAGATTTGAACAGCCAAACTGCAGAACTGCAGTCAGCTGAAGTAGCCTGCAGTGCTGCATTTAACCACTGTGCCACCTCGGCTCATGATGAAGCAACCTTAACTGAGTCCATTGGATGAGGGACAGGCTGAGGCTGAGTGAGGTGAACCACAGCTGCAGCAAGTTGCTCCAAGCTAGGAGAGGGAGCAGCTGCCACCTGTTAGCAACGAGGAGGAGCTGAAGTCCACACCTCCTCCTGATCCAAGGACATGTAGAGCAGAGAGGAAAACTGGCACTATGCCGGTCAGCTAGACTACTTGTGAAGAGGCAACCTCACCTTTTGTGAAGGGTTGGCACCTTAATTGCCTACTTAACCCTCACCTAAGGACTTGAGTGTTGGTGGAGCAATATGCCCATTGCTTGCCTTGTGAGCTCATACTGTGTATCCTGGCCTGTTCGACTCCTGGACTGATTTCCTGGACTTTGTGTGTGCCCATTGGACTCAGTTACCCAGTGACTCTTGCTGTAATGAGCTCAGACTCCAGACCTGCACAGCAGAGGTGCTTTCTGAGGACATGTTGGGGTGGGGTGGGGTTTGAATAAACACACGTAGAACATTTGCTGTATGTGTGTGGGTGAGAAGTGCAGCAATACATGGGGGACATCCCATGAACCAAGTGACAGCTTCATTGTCTTGTTTTGCAATCTAAACCCCATGTCTTCTAGTTAACAACAAAACCTATAACTTGAAATGTACATTGTGAAGAATGTGTGAACTTGCTCTGTGGTTATTTATTGCTACCTGATGTTGCAGGTATGACATTAGTATAGCAATAGCAATAGCAGTTAGACTTATATACCGCTTCATAGGGCTTTCAGCCCTCTCTAAGCGGTTTACAGAGTCAGCATATCACCCCCACAGTCTGGGTCCTCATTTCACCCACCTCGGAAGGATGGAAGGCTGAGTCAACCTTCAGCCGGTGAGATTTGAACCGCTGAACTGCAGATAGCAGTCAGCTGAAATGGCCTGCAGTACTGCACCCTAACCACTGCGCCACCTAGGCGCTACCCTCATTGCACTCTTCCCATGCTACTAAAGAAATGTACATCATAATCTACACATGTTATCAATAAATATGTGTACAACTATGCCATTTTACATTATAGACTGAGTGGTCAAATGGGTGAACTCCTTTGAGAGTCCTATACCTATTATTCCTTTCCAAGGGCATTTCCACAATGATATTGTTGGAAGATCATTAGCGCCAGTAACCCTCAGAGTGATGCTGGCAGGAGCATGAACTAATGGAAAGGTTATCCCTCTTCCAAGGTCAGTTTGTGAGAAGGCAAACTAAGGATAATCAACCATTATCCTTGGGGAAGGTGGGTGTTGCAGATATAAGTGCACCAGAGGTGGGTTCCTACCAGTTCCCACCTATTTGGTAGAACCGGTTCATCAAATCTACCGAACCGGTTAGAAGAGGTTCTACCAGTGGACCCGGAAAGCAGGCCACACCTACAGAAGAGGCTCCAAATGTTTTTGAAACCCACCACTGGTCCTTGGATATGATTATTCTACACTATCATGCTCATATTTATAAAACTCAGTGCCTCTGTGAAAGGTAAGGATGACTACTGTGTTTGTGGTGCAATCACCACAAAGGAGGCCACCCCCACAGAGAAGGTTCAAACAATTTTTGAAACCCCCCCACTGGCCTGCAGACTCTTAAATTGTGACTTCAATTCATGACTCTTACTTCCCAACTCTGGCCAACAGCTAAGCCATAATGTCATCAAAACCTTAGGCCAAAAATCTATATATTAAAAATGTTTTTACAAGTAGTCCTCAATTTACAATGACAATTGAGCACCGGATTACTGTTGCTAATTGAGACAGTTGTTCAATGAGCTTTGCTTCATTTTACAAACTTTCCTTAAGATAAAATAATCTTTTTTGTCATTTTTTACTGTGAGCACACTGGCCCACATTAAAAATGAAAATCTGTTGCTTGTTCTCAAAAGAAAATATTTATCTACCCATCCACATACATAATACACATATACACATGCTGAATCCATATGCTATATACAAATTAAATATATATACATACATATGTCTGTGTATATTCATACATGCACACATGCACACACACACACACACACACATATACATACATTTGTATGTATGTATGTATGTATGTATGTATGTATGTATGTATGTATGTATGCATGTGTGTATTATATATATTCAGCTCCCTGAATACTTCTGCCGCCTATCCGACATGCTGAAGTGCTTGGAAACGGAAGAGGCCTTGGGCTAGTTTTGCCTCCTCCCCCGCCAAAGTTGTAGCGCCTGTGCTGGAAGCACTCCACACACCTCCACCAAGATTTATAGAGAGACGGCAGCTCCGACCACACTTTACTCGTACAAGCACAAAGCCGAAAACACCAGCCTGAAGTTGGCTGAAATGTTGCCAAGACAATCTCAATCTTACACAGGAGAAGACCCGAATACAACAAGACCAGCATACCTACACCTGTGAAAATCTATGAAAATGTATATGTATGTGAGGTTCGAATCCCAGTAAGGGTATGGCTAGCTGATGAGAGCTAAATAACTTCAAATAGATCTATACTAGTCTCCCTTTATTTATTTATCAGCACAAATGCAACACAAATGTAACAAAGGCAACATAAAAAATGGCTTTCTGCCTGGATGGCTCCTAGGGTGAGTCAAAAGACAGAAAAGGGGAGCAGTATGCTCCCTCCCATATTTGGGCATACCAGGGTTGTGACACAATATATACCTATTTCCCTGGCTTAGCTGATAAAGGAGGGGAGCCTGTGGCTTAGTGGCTAATACAACTGCCTAATATGTAATACAGCCCAGGTTCGAATCCCAGTAAGGGTATGGCTAGCTGATGAGAGCTAAATAGCTTGAAATAGATCTATACTAGTCTCCCTTTATTTATTTATCAGCACAAATACAACACAAATGTAACAAAGGCAACAGTAAAAAATGGCTTTCTGCCTGGATGGCTCCTAGGGTGAGTCAAAAGACAGAAAAGGGAAAAAAGGGAAGCAGTATGCTCCCTCCCATATTTGGGCATACCAGGTGTTGTGACAGTGTGTGTGTGGGTGTGTGTGTGTTTTCATAGATTTTCACGGGTATAGGTATGCAGGTCTTGGCATATTCGGGTCTTTTCCTGTGTAAGATTGACACGGGATCTATGCATGCATACATACACACATACATACATACATACATACATACATACATACATACATACATTAATCACTCTCCATTTTGAATACATAGCGGAAAGAGGAAATTGAGAGTTCACAAGTTGTTAAGTGAATCACTGCAGATGTTAAGTTAGTAACATGGTAGTTAGGTGAATTTGGCTTCCCATTGCCTTTGCTCATCAGGAGGTTGCATCCAGGACACTGCAACCGCTGTAAATATGAGTCAGTTGCCAAGTGAATTTGGATCACGTGACCGTGGGTTTGCTCTAATGGTTGCAAGTGTGAAAAATAGTCATAAGTCATTTTTTTTACTGCCATTGTAACTTTGAACGGTCATTAAATGAACTGCTGTAAATTGAGGACTATCTGTATCTTAAAGCAGAAATGGGCAACCAGTTCACACTTCCACCAGCTCCACACTTCCACTTCCATTGATCTCAAAGCACTGAAGCTGCTGACCTTTCTTATCAGGTCAAAGCCAGGATGAAATTATGGTTTGTAAGCTTCCTTCATTGTCTCAGGCGAACTTTCAAGCCAGTTAGAGAGCAGAGACCAAAGAGAGCCTGTAGCCTTGTAGATATTGCTGATCTATGGTTCACCAGCAAAAAGGCAAACGACAAAACCGCGCCCGACTAAACCGCGTCACTGACGTCATCAACAGGGCGACAACAGCGGGGAGACAGAAGCACGCTGTAAAAGTAACCCTAAACCTAAACTTAACCCCTAACCCTAAACCTAACCCTAAACCTAATCCTAAACCTAACCCTTAACCTAACCCTAAACCTAACCCTAACCCTAAACCTAACCCTAAACCTAACCCTAAACCTAACCCTAAACCTAACACTTAACCTAAACCTAAACCTAAACCTAAACCTAAACCTAACCCTAACCCTAACCCTAACCCTAACCCTAACCCTAACCCTAACCCTAACCCTAACCCTAAACCTAAACCTAAACCTAAACCTAAACCTAAACCTAACCCTTAACCTAACCCTAAACCTAACCCTAAACCTAACCCTAAACCTAACCCTAAACCTAACCCTAAACCTAAACCTAACCCTAACCCTTACCTTAAGTTAAATCGGCTTTCTTTTGACGCGCTATTGTAAAGCGCCCTTCTTTCTCCGCGCTGGCTGTTGTCGCCACGTTGATTATGTCAGCGACGCGGTTTAGCCGGGCGCGCTTTTGATGTTTGCCCTTTTGTCGGGTCACGCTGATCTATAGCTACCATCCCAGCAGTGGATGATGCAAGAGTGATATTTAGCAACATTTTAAAGGACTTCAGGCAAGCTTCTTATCCCTGGTGTTAAATGGTTTTGTAATGGTAGACCTTAATTTTGGGGATTTCTACCAATGGAAATTTGCAGGTAAAGGATTTGTTTATGGGGATTGTTTCCAATGGAAATGAGGAAAAGGTGCCCAAAATTATTTGAACCAAGCACTGCTTCATGGACCCTTCCCCACGTTTTAAAACTAACAAGTTTTATTTTGTAATCACGAAGTTGTTTTGCTCTTTGTGTCCTTCTTTCCCTTATCTAGTACTGACTGGTGAAAATTCAAAGAAAGCAAATACCTCTGTCTTTGAACCGAGTCGAAATAACTAAATATTATTTAAAAGGACTAGACAAAAAGTATTAGAGAGCAGTCTGCCTGACACAGATTAACTGGAAATTTTATACAGCAGATCATACATAAATGAATCGACAAGCACTTTGGGGGGTGGGGGGGGAATGTCGCAATTACCCAGCCAGTACAGATGCATCAAATTTACCTTGGTGGAAAAATAGATTTCTTTTGTCTTTAAAAATATCGTTCATTTTTGCAGAACAGGGGAAATAAGCAAGAAGCCTTGTAGTATTTTTGAAGTATACAGTTATAAACTACTTGGCTGGTTTGCAACCTTGGTATACAGCATCCCTTTTAGCAAGGCTATTTATTTCTCAGGCAGAATGCTATGGTACTTATAATAAAGGTCTCTGTTGGACCTCTTCATCAATAGCAAACCTTTAAGCACAGCTCATCTCATAAATAGGAGTTCCACTAACACAGACTTCAAACGGATAGAATCTGATAATTCAAAGATAGAGCTATAAAGTGTTCCATCCATAAAAGCAGCCTTATATTCCAAACGCCTGCTCCGTGCTACCTGACAGCCTATTAGAATAATAGCAGGGAAAGCATAATTACATGTAATCAGAGACAGGGAAAGAGCTAGTTGTTTTTGTAGAGTAAAATGCCTTTCTGAACCTGCCAGAAAAATGCTACACTGGTTCTAATAGAAAGGGCAGATAACCATAGAAAATAATCTTCACAAAATCCTGAACTGTTTCCTCCTTTTATTTCATTTAAAAAAAAAACCTTTTGTGTCTTAATCTACCGCCTATGAAATAACTTAATTTGTCCCCCACATCTGTACGGGGAGGTTGATGAATTCACAATCACTATTTTATTAATAATGATCAAGGCAGTAATTTATTCTCCACTCACTCCATTGCCTCGGGACAGCTTATAGTATATGAAAATATAGACAGACTGTAAAGATCCAGAAGATGTCATGGAGATTAATGGATCGCACATCACTCTCAAGGAATGGAAAGTCACGTTGGTATGTAGTTCAATGGGAAGCTGGGGAGGATGGCTGTTTTGCTAAATTTTAGCTTGCCTTTCTCATGTCAGCAATGTTTGCATAGCAAAATAAATTTCATCAGCAAGAATAAAAACATATCCAACTTTCTGTCCCTAAAGCCCTCCTCCTCATTTAGTTTTTCATCAGTCTACAAAAGATAAATTCACCCTTTTCCATTTGGAAATGCTGTTTCTTTCTTTCCGTTTTGCATATTGCATTGATTTTCAACATGGTAGTACAATAAGGCAACAGTTCTATCATGCCTGAAATACATAGGTCCAATATTTTTTTTATTTTATTTATTTATTTATTAGACTTATATACTGCTTCATAGGCCTTTCAGCCCTCTCTAAGCGGTTTACAAATTTTTTTAGCAAATTGAGTCAGCAACTTGCCCCCACAGTCCGGGTCCTCATTTCACCCACCTCGGAAGGATGGAAGGCTGAGTCGACCTTGAGCCGGTGAGATTTGAACCACTGAGCTGCAGATCACAGTCAGCTACAGTGGCCTGCAGTACTGCACCCTAACCACTGCACCACTTCGGCTCTTATATACTGTAATATACTGTAATAACCCACTCCTTTCATTGCCTATAGTTTTTTAACCAACCTTGACTCCTTCTAAATATGATCAAGATTATACTGAATTTTGCATCTTTGTGACTTGCCTCTTTTTATGACGACCAAGAATGACATCTTACTTGTCCTCTGTACAGTGAAACCTATGTAACAAAGCTCTTCTAAGTAGCATTGAAAGAAAACTAAGATAGAGAGATCAAACTGGATTAATTGCCAGAATGTATAGTCAGAATAAGTGGGTTGAGGTCAGTGGTGGGTTTCAAAAATTGTTCGAACCTACTCTGTGGGTGTGGCCCCCTTTGTGGGAGTGGCTTGCTGCCCATGTGACCGGATGGGAGTGGCTTGCCGCCCATGTTACTGGATATGAAGATGCCGACGACACTTGTCAGAACCACCTTAAATTACCTCACACACAGCACTGGCATGCATAAGAATATGATGTCAACTTGTTTTTTAAAAGGCATCTTTGGTTTGCGTTAAAACAACTTCAACACACGCAATGTTCTGATTGCACCACAAACGCAGTAGTCATCCTTACCTTTCACAGAGGCACTGAGTTTTATAAATATGAGCTTGATAGTGTAGAATAATCATATCCAAGGACCAGTGGTGGGTTTCAAAAATGTTTGGAACCTCTTCTGTAGGTGTGGCCTGCTTTCCGGGTCCACTGGTGGAACCTCTTCTAACCGGTTCGGTAGATTTGATGAACCGGTTCTACCGAATAGGTGCGAACTGGTAGGAACCCACCTCTGGTTGAGGTATATTCGTATTGGTTACAATGAAATTCCATATTTTTTATACCTGAAGTCCTTGTTTAACAACTGCTTTGTTTAGCAATTCTTCAAAATTACATCACTGAAAAGGTAACTTGATGATCATTCTTCACACTCATGACCATTGCAGTGAAGCTATTGCTGCATAATTGACATTGGGCACTTCACAATGGGTGGATGTTTACAACCATTGCAGAGTCTCACAACCACATGTTTGTCATTTGCGATCTTCACGGCTGGCTTCCGACAAGCAGAGTCAATGGAGAAGCCCACTGTAAAATCACAAATTGCACTCATGGGGCGTCTCACTGAACAATCATGGCAAAGTGAGGTCCATTGTGATCATGTGATGTGTTACTTGACTGCATTCTTTAGCATTGGAATTGCCAGTCCCCAGGGCCGGATTTTCCTATAGGCTAACTAGGCTTCAGCCTAGGGCCTCAAGATCAAGCGGGGCCTACATTCAAATTGTTAGCAAAATTAAAATTACGCTATTCTAAAAACAGTGAACACTAAAACACTGAACCGAAAATAAGGAGAAATTCTACGCATATGACTAAGAAACAAACATAAAAATGCATTGGTTAAGATCGTTCCAGCGTCGCGGCAGTTGGGGAGCCCGCCCACGTTCCCGGCACCAGCAGTCGGGCGAGAGGCGCGGCCGCTCCCAGTAGCCACCCCGTCGACGCAGAGCCCACCAGCAGCCAGGCAGGTGAGGGTGAGGGGGCCGAGCCGGGGAAGCTGAGCGCAGCAGGGGAAGTGGCTGGCCTCGCTGCCTTTGGCGCAGAGCAGAGCCGCCCTCCGTCGGGAGGCCAGCTATATATATTGATATATTGATATATATCACAGTAATGATGTATTTTATTGTCTCTCATGTCATTTACAAATTTAAAAATGGGAGGTGAAAGGGCCTCAAAAGTGGAATAGCCTAGGGCCTCTTTTCATCTAAATCTGGCCCTGCCAGTCCCACCTGCATTTATTAAGTAAGTACTATTTGTACTGTTCAAAAAAAAAAGAATTTTTTGGGAAGAATTTTTTGGGAATTTTTTGGCAATGCATAAAATTTCTGTTCTTTTGACAAGTTCATGCAATTCAGCAGAATATTTTCCATTACCTTAGACTACCACCTGAACTAGGGAGACATGATAGCAGTGTCCCAATATTTGAGGGTCTCCTATAAAGATGAGGAAATCAAACTATTTTCCAAAGGACCCAAAGGCAAAACGAAAAATAATGGATGGAAAGTAAACAAAGAGAGAAACAACTTAGAACTAAGAAGAAATTTCCTAAAAATGAGATCAACCAATGGAGCATCTTGCTTTCAGAAGTTGTGGGTGCTCCGTCACTTGAGAGTTTCAAAAAGAGGCTGAAAAACTATTTTTCTGATATGGTATGTAGGATCTCCTGTTTCAGACCTCCAAGTTCTAATTCTTTTGTTTTATGTTGTATTCTACATTCTAATCAGTGAGAAATATTCCCAACAGAGACCAGGATTTTTATGCTAAAAGCCATACATTGGATAGAATAAATTATTTCTACTTTTGCTCTACCAGAACTGATAAAAAGCCTCCTTCACTGTCAATAGTTATGATCAGCATTTAAATATTGAGATTTGTATGCAGGAAAGCAATCCGGAATTATACATTTTAGTCTTTGGAATCTTGCCCATAATACCAGATTAGCAAAATGACTCAGCAAACAGTTACCTCATACGAGTAAAATATAATAAACTAAATGTTCCAGTCCTTGATGCTGTTTATTCTTCTTCCAATATAACCTCAGATATGCCTCCTCATATTTTAAGAGAACTCAATGCAAAACCAGGAAGAATTTATACGTGCTTTACTGTTTTTCACCTACTGAAATCCCAAATTTATATAAATATGCAGAAATGATACAAACTGCATTACCATTTGAAGAGCCCAAGCTCCACTTTTCTTGATTTATAGTTTATCTTCTATAAATGCAAATTACAAATGGTTATTTTTAAAAGAAAGAACAAATGCCATCCCTAATCAAAATGCTTTATAGGTTAACCAATATTCAATGTGAATTGAATTATACTAACTAAATATAATTTTCCATTTTATATACTTCGTTTAAGTTTAAAAAAAACTTTATAAAGGTAAACATACACCATTCAATATACAGTAACTGTAACCAGAAATTGTTCATTTAATTTCTTTCTCACAAAATGAATGTGTTTTAGAAGGGAAAAGTAAGCAACACTTTCAACATAATATTCCTGTGAATGATTGCAAAAGTTGGAAGTAAACCTTGCATTTGTGTTCTTTTAGGGTTGCTGAATCTGTAGGAAGGATACTTATAATGCAATTGTAATTACCATTTTTTATTTATTACTGGCTCTATAGTTCTTTATTTGATGTTTTTATAATCATCAGACTTCATGTTTTGCCTTCATGCTTTCATCAGGCAAGTGTTATATTTGAAGATTTTAAATTTTTGAAAGTTGCTAGATATTTTATATTAAAAATGATTACCTGAGATTAGCAGACAAACAAAAAACATGATTTATATGTTGTATTCCTCTTTATATTCTGCAAGCAACTTATTCCATTTTTACAGGAAATCAATGTTATTTTTAAAAAAATGAAAGTTGCAGAATAGAATAGAATTCTTTATTTGCAAAGTGTGATTGGACACACAAGGAATTTGCCTTTGGTGCATATGCTTTCAGTGTACATAAAAAGACAAGATACGTTGGTCAAGAATTTAAGAGACCAAGACTAAGAGACCAAGTTTAAAAGATGCATTGTGTCACATTTTCTAAAAGCTGGGAGCCAATTGTAACTCAGAAAAGCCCATTCCACAGTGCCTTCTTTACCACAATACTGTATCAAACAAGACAGGTACTCAAAGAACAGCTATGAAAGGAAAAAGACCATATGTGCTTGAACATGTATTACATATGTAAAATATTCCAAGATTAGTCCCGAGCAAAGCTTTTAGTTAGAAGATGTCAGTTAAGTTTAAATTACAGTCGACAACATTGAGTTGGATGGACAACTCAAGTCATAGTTGAGGAGCCGAGGTGGCGCAGTGGTTAGGGTGCAGTACTGCAGGGCACTTTAGCTGACTGTGATCTGCAGTTCAGCGGTTCAAATCTCACCGGCTCAAGGTCGACTCAGCCTTCCATCCTTCCGAGGTGGGTGAAATGAGGACCCGAACTGTGGGGACAAGTTGCTGACTCAATTTGCTAAAAAAAATTGTAAACCGCTTAGAGAGGGCTGAAAGCCCTATGAAGCGGTATATAAGTCTAATAAATAAATAAATAAATAAATGATATAAAGCAGATTTCCGGGTTCTTAAAACATAGCAATAGACTTCTCTCTCCGCTTTGCTTTAACACCACAAACATTGGTAGTTAAAAGTGTTATTGTAGCTATTAGCTCAACAGGAAGAAGGTGACAAAACTTTTTTTTAAAATCTGTGTCCAGAAAACAGGAAATATAAAGTCTTTATCCATCAAGAGTTACATTTAGCATTTGAGTGGTGTATTAGGTATTATACAAGTAGGACTGGCGAAAGCCAAATTTGACTTAAGTTTAATTTAATTAAAGTTAATTAAATAGGTTGACAAAATAACTACCCGTCTATGTAATCATTAGTTCTTTCTGGCATTTTAAATTTACATTGTGATGGCTACTTCTGGAAGGTCTCCAAACCTTTGGAAGGGTACATGTGGCCCTGGGATCTGACTACGCCATAAAATTGATTAACCCTTTCTACTGCTGTACTTTTTTAATGCTGAACTCCTTCCTGAAGCAGTAACTTCTCTACTTATAAAGCACCTATTTAGCACTAGGACACAAATAAGATGGGGCTTTTAGTTTCTCCATCCAGTAAAAAACACGAGGTCCCCAAAATATAGCAGCTGAAATGCTGACTCCCATGAAATTAGGAAGTATTTCTATATAACATCAACTGGATATAGCTGCCAAGCCTTCAGTCCCGTGGCACGACATAACTGCGAACGTCAAAAGTGCGCCGACAACACCGCGGCGCTAAAACCGCGATGTCAAAAGCGTGCCCACAACAGCGCGCCCACAACAGCGCGCCGACAGAAGCGCGATTTAACTTAAGGTAAGGTTTAGGGTTAGGTTTAGGGTTAGGTTTAGGGTTAGGTTTAGGGTAGGTTTAGGGTAGGTTTAGCGTTAGGTTTAGCGTTAGGTTTAGGGTTATTTTTAGGGTTATGTTACAGCGTGCTTCTGTCGGCGCGCTATTGTCGGCGCGCTGTTGTCGCACGGTTTTGACGGTGCGGTTTTGTCACCGCGCTTTAGTCACACGCGCTTTAGTCTACCGCGGTTTTGTGGTGGAACCCTTCAGTCCATTAAGTCTATGAAGAGCTTGCAAACGCTTTGAGATTCAAAAATCAGCATGTTTTGCTGAGGACCAAAAGAAGTTAAACAGAAATAAAAGCATATGTAAATACAGGTAGTCCTTGACTTAAGACCACTACTGAGCCAAACATTTTTGTGATTAAACCAGAGGTGGGTTTCTACCAGTTCGCACCTATTCGGTAGAACCAGTTCGTCAAATCTACCGAACCAGTTAGAAGAGGTTCCACCATTAGACCCGGAAAGCAGGCCACACCTACAGAAGAGGTTCCAAAAAATTTTGAAACCCACCACTGGTGGGTGTGTAATGTCCCGCAGTTATCTACGCATTAATAATGATCTAGTAATATTTCCTTATACATTTTAGAGACCTTTCCTTACATAATTGGTGTTTTCTTTCATACTTTTGGATTTCTAATTTCTGTTTCCGTTAGTTGGCAATTGCTAAAACCAATCCCACATGAAAAAGTATTCAAAGCCTTCTTGATTTTAATTGTCAATTTATTTATTCCTGCACATTGTAATATTTATTCATTTACCTATCTCTGGTTTTCCACTGTTGTGCAAACACAATTCCAGCAGCTGCTAACATGTGTAAAATTAAATATATATTATACTCCCTTCCAAATAGCCAACAAAATATTTCTGGTTTTAATTCCATATCTTGCTTTACGATTGCTTCTAACCACTAACTTCTGAATAGCTACTTGGACCGACCTAAGTACTAATTCATAATTTCATATCCAGTCACATGGGTGGCAAGCCACTCCCACAAAGAAGACACACCCACAGAGTAGGTTCCAACAATTTTTGAAACCCACCACTGGACTAAACCCAGGCCATTGTTAAGTGAGACGTGCTTCACTTAATGACCTTTTTGCCAAGGTTATCAAGCAAATGGCTACAGTTGTTAAGTGACCCATCCAATTGTTAAGTGAATCTGGCTACTCCTATTGACTATGCTTGTCAGAAACTCCCTGAGAAAATTACAAATGATAATCCCAGGATCCAGGGATGTTGCCACCCTTGTAAACACATACCAGTTGTCAAGTATTCAAAGTATGATCATGTGACTATGGGGATACTGCAATGTCATAAGTTTGAGCTTTGGTTACTTCCAGTGGTGGGTTTCAAAAATTGTTCGAACCTACTTTGTGGGTGTGGCCTCCTTTGTGGGAGTGGCTTGCCGCCCATGTGACCGGATATGAAGATGCCGACGACACTTGTCAGAACCACCTTAAATTACCTCACACACAGCACTGACATGCATAAGAATATGATGTAAACTTGTTTTTTAAAAGGCATCTTTGGTTTGCGTTAAAGCAACTTCAACACACGCAATGTTCTGATTGCACCACAAACGCAGTAGTCATCCTTACCTTTCACAGAGGCACTGAGTTTTATAAATATGAGCATGATAGTGTAGAATAATCATATCCAAGGACCAGTGGTGGGTTTCAAAAATGTTTGGAACCTCTTCTGTAGGTGTGGCCTGCTTTCCGTGTCCACTGGTGGAACCTCTTCTAACTGGTTTGGTAGATTTGACGAACCGGTTCTACCAAATAGGTGCGAACTGGTAGGAACCCACCTCTGGTTACTTCGAACGTTCATTAAACAAACACTTGTAAGTGGACTATCTCTATATGAAGAAAGTACAAAAATTTTCAGTGTCAAACACATTAGCTTATTATTTTCTGATTATCGTGTTTACTCACAAAAAGGGAGCATCCTGCCAACTACTTCCAAAAGACATCATTTGTTAGTTTCTTGCTCCTATTACAGGTCCTCAACTTACAACTGCAATGAAGCCCAAAATTTCTCTTGTTAAGTGAGACATTCGCTAAGTGAATTTTGCCCCGTTTTACGACCTTTCTTGCCCCAATTGTTAAGTGAAATCACTGCAATTGATATGTTAGTAACCTGGTCGTTGAGTGAATCTAGCTTCCCCATTGACTTTCATTTGTCAGAAGGTCGCAAAAGTTGATCACATGATCCTGAGACACAGCAACAGTCATAAATATGAACCAGTGTCGAGCTTCTCAATTTTGATCACATGATTGAGGATGCTGCAAAAGGTGTGAAAAACAGTCATAAGTCACTTTTGTCAGTGCTGTTGTAATTTTGAACGGTCACTAAATGTTGTAACTCGAGGACTACCCGTATAATATTTTTCATAATCCTGAAACTTCTATTTATGAAGGCTTTATATTAAGGAATGATAGATTCAATTGTAGTTGGGACTTACCCTCCAAAATTGCAATGCTTCATCCATTGGAAACTGAATATAAATCAACTGCCTCTGTGCATAATGATACATATTATACAACCGTGCTCTTAATGTACAGGTAGCCTACAAAAAATACAAGCATTATATTTGCCACATTTACATACCTTAATTTTTTCAACAAAATCTTTATTGAATGGCTATTTAACAAAAATAATTGCGTTTGCAATTAGAAACACTGAAGTTACATTATCGATTTTCTGCTAAAAACCCTTTTAAGTAAACAAGCACAAACTACATTAATTAAATGTAACTGCTTGGAGCTATGGTGTGAAATTCAATTCAGCCATTATCATGAATTACAGTGATTATTGCTATAATTATTTTCTCTTGGATACAACTACATTTCTGTTGTTGGCTAGCTCAGTGGGACATATAACTATGTATGCATTTTATAACTAATAATATTCAGCTGCAGTCCGACCAATTACAATCGCTTATAGAGATTATGTTCGAATGGCCTGGGAACAAGTAACTTGTTTTTTTAAAAAAGTAAAACTTTTCATATCTTTGAAATTACTAATTGTAAATGAAGTGCAGAGAATAAAAATTTAAACATTAAAAACATTAAGGCTACTGCATTTCAATGCAATAATGCACAAAATGTATATTAATAGGCCATTGTCCAACTGTTAACACACTATCCACTATTGTGTTTGCACAAAACATTGCCACACTAGTCACTAACACACCTCTAAACTGTGTATTTTTTTCACAGGGCTTCTTACATTGAACACAGTGATTGGTCGCTATCTCTAAGTGTTATTCCTTCTCATTTTCATAGGCAACTCACAAATTGTCATTAAGAATCAGCCGAGAACTGATTTTTGTAGGGAAATATACTTGTTTGAATTGTGGAGATAGAAGAGGTGAAGAATCAGAGGTGAGGGGGGATGCAGAAAAAGGGAAACTGGCAAGTTTCAAAGAGTAGGTTCATCTGATTTTGTACAGCATAGTATAGAAGTGGAAGAAGTTCTTATCCACAACCTTTCTAATTATTTTTGTTATAAATGCATCTCAAGAGCCGAGGTGGCGCAGGGGTTAGGGTGCAGTATTGCAGGCCACTTCAGCTGACTGTTATCTGCAGTTCAATGGTTCTAATCTCACCAGCTCAAGGTTGACTCAGCCTTCCATCCTTCCGAGGTGGGTAAAATGAGGACCCAGACTGTGGGGGCGATATGCTGACTCTGTAAACCGCTTAGAGGGGCCTGAAAGCCCTATGAAGTGGTATATAAGTCTAACTGCTATTGCTATTGCTATTACCATTCTTGAATGTTATAGAAAAAAAGACTACAATATAGAAGAATAAATACCACCTTTCAGAAGGATGGATGTCTCTTCTACCACTTCTTAGAAATGATTTAAGTTTGTTTTAGATTCTACATTTAAAAAATTGCAAGCAGCTATGCAGTTGCTATTCCCCTCAGAATCTAAGGGGAAAAGAAGAATAAAGACAAGAACCAAACATTTGTTATACATGAGAAAGAGTTGAAGGCTTTTCCTTTTTTTTCTCTCTACATATTTGATTTTTATAAAGGCAAATCAAAACATTTTTAGTGAAATTTGGGGAAAAAATAGGATGAGTTGGACATTTAGTATTTTTCATATAAAATTCAGTGCTGTCCTTAACTCCTCCCATTTCCAATTTCCACATATTTCACCCAAACATTTTAACTTTTGGGGACCCTGGAAAAGAAAGCCAGTTACTTGTGATATGTGATACTTCATCCTTCTTCCTCTAACATTTTATCTGGGTTGCCTTCTTCCATTTCAAAAGGAAGAGAGGGAAGGGAAGAGGAGGGAAGGTTTGGGGGGGGTTGCTCTTCTGTAATTATCCATCAAAATTTGCTTACTTTTCAGAGTTAGGACCACAGTAAAATAAGAAGAGACCTGGAATGCCCAGATAGGCATATTAAATTCACAAGGACGTGAGAGAGATCAATGTGTGAGTGTGTGTACCGGTATGTATAAGAAAGTATATGTGAGTTTATATTTGTATGTTTGTGCATATATACATATACCTACATACCCACACATAGATATAGTTTGTAAGTAAAGATTCTTTAGATCATGCTAAAAAAAAAAAGAAGTAGGTAACATAACCTTTGGCAATTTTTGATGGAAAAACAAGCAAGATTTAGCGCATTAGTTCTGCTTAGTGAACCATAAATACTAATTGCCACAAGAATGCACTGCTCTCCTCCCCTCCCAACCCAACAGACAAGGATAGGAAGACAAAAAATATCCATAGGAATGTTGCAAACAATGAGGTATAGTACTGCTAAAATGAGGGTAAAACAATCTTACTGAAAGTGAAGAAGTTTCATGGCGGGTACCATGAAATGTCATACATGTCTACTGGGAAGTAAAAGCTAATGAATTTCATAAGAATTTTTCTCAAGAATCTGGATTATATGAGTCTTAGTAGAAAGAGCTTCAAGAGAAATCAAATATATAGAAGCAACAGAATGCGGCCGCGTGAGCGATTGTGGGTGCACCTCGGTTCACCCACATAACACCTATCCTCCGCGAGCTGCACTGGCTACCTGTCGATCTCCGGGTACGCTTCAAGGTGCTACTTGTCACCCATAAAGCCCTTCATGGTAGTGGATCTGGGTACTTGAGAGACCGCCTCCTGCCAATCACCTCCACGCGACCAATTAGATCACATAGATTAGGCCTCCTCCGGGTTCCATCTGCCGGTCAGTGTCGACTGGCAACCACGCGGAGGAGAGCCTTCTCGGTACTAGCTCCGACCCTCTGGAACGATCTCCCCATGGAGATTCGTACCCTCACCACCCTCCAGACCTTCCGCACAGCCCTTAAAATCTGGCTATCCCGTCAGGCCTGGGGCTAAAGACTGTAACCCACCTGAATGGTATGAATGTTGTGTTTTAATTATGTATTGTTCTCACGTGTTAAATGTCTGTTTCCCCCCCCCCCTTGTGTTGTAAGCCACCCTGAGTCCCCCCAGGGAAAAGGGTGGCATATAAATAAACTTTCATAACTCATAACAGCAAGATAACCTTAAATATGGCTCTGTCTTCACCGAAGTTTGTTCAGTAATACTCTGAAGCTAATAGTTTTTATTAAAACCCACTAAAATACAAAATGTATGTCTCTGACAACATTTAGGAATTAGGATGACAGGGATTGTATAGGAAACTACTCATTCTTTTTCACTCAATTGTTCCCTCAAAAGGGTTAGACTTCACATACTGTATGTCCAATCAAATAAAAAAAATCATAAAAGTCAAGGACTAAAATATCAGCTGCAAGGAAACTTTTATAATCCACCCCTCTAGGAAAGATTTTAAGTGCTGCATTCCGTTTTGACAGTACCAATGTGAAAACAGGTGGAACCATGAGTGTGACATTTACAAAATAAACAAAGACACCAACTTATCCCTGTATCAGAAGAATCGCTTCTAGCTTAATACCTAAACTACCAACAATGCAGACCTTTCCACGATACTTTTAGATGTAGCACAGGGCAGATAAAACAAGGGGAACTGGGAGATCCAAATAATGGGAGCTGACATGGATATGGAAGTCAACATATCAGAAAAAGCCAGCTCTTTGGAAGAGTGTGTGTACGTGCATCAGTGGTGGGTTTCAAAAATTGTTCGAACCTACTCTGTGGGTGTGGCCTCCTTTGTGGGAGTGGCTTGCCACCCATGTGACCGGATGGGAGTGGCTTGCCACCCATGTGATCGGATATGAAGATGCCGATGACACTTGTCAGAACCACCTTAAATTACCTCACACACAGCACTGGCATGCATAAGAATATGATGTAAACTTGTTTTTTTAAAGGCATCTTTGGTTTGCGTTAAAACAACTTCAACACACGCAATGTTCTGATTGCACCACAAATGCAGTAGTCATCCTTACCTTTCACACAGGCACTGAGTTTTATAAATATGAGCATGATAGTGTAGAATAATCATATCCAAGGACCAGTGGTGGGTTTCAAAAAATTTTGGAACCTCTTCTGTAGGTGTGGCCTGCTTTCCGGGTCCACTGGTGGAACCTCTTCTAACCGGTTCGGTAGATTTGACGAACCTGTTCTACCGAATAGGCGCAAACTGGTAGGAACCCATCTCTGGCGTGCATACACATTCATACACATGCACCCACAGCCCACACTGCTAAATTATTTTCTTGACATGTTCAAGAAGAACAAACAGTGATTATGTTGGAAACTGCTCTTGATATAACTTCCATGGAATTAAAGAGCAGCAGCACTATGGAGTTAAAACTTACTATAGGCATAAGATATGGACATCATAAATGCTCGAGCCTACACTTTTAATAGCTGGAAAAAATGAGCAATATGTGAGGTTGTAACTGGACCTGAACAGTTCATTTCACGTGTCATTCCTCTAAGAATAATGCAAATTGCTAAACCTATTACGTTTATATAGTGAAGCTATCTTTTTTTTTTTTTAAAAAAAAAGGTTTTTGGACAGTGACAGAAACCACTCTTGGTGGTGAACAAGAATCAAAACTATAAAGTAATTAAAATAAACAAAACTCTTTAAAATAACAATGGGACAATAGAAACAAGTAAAGGTGAGAGTGTAGAACATAACTCCTATTTTGTAACTTTCTTGTCTTAATCGGGGGGGCATGAAATCGTCTCTGGATGAATGAGGGAACCGTGACCCGTCAAAACCGCAGTCCACTAAAGCGCGCCCGATTAAAGCGCGTACCAGACATCAGCAGCAGCGCGACAAATACGACCGCGGAAAAAAAAGGGTGCTTTAAAAAGCGCTTTTACAGCAAGCCGATTCACATAAAGGTAAGGGTTAGGTTTAGGGTTAGGGTAAGGGTTAGGTTAAGGGTTAGGGTTAGCTTTAGGGTTACGTTAAGCGTTAGGGTTAGGGTTAGGGTTAGGTTAAGGGTTAGCGTTAGGTTAAGGGTTAGGTATAGGGTTAGGTTTAGGGTTAGGTTAAGGGTTAGGCTTAGGGTTAGGTTTAGGGTTAGGTTTGGGGGGGGTTAGGGTAAGGTTTTCGCGTTATTTTTAAGTTTCCCGCTCACAGCGTGCTGTTTTCGTCGCGCTGTGATGATGTCACGTACGCGCTTTCATCGAGCGCGCTTTAGTCCACCGCGGTTTTGTGGTGGAACCTGAGGGAACAGCCATTTAAAATGTATAAAGAAAGGATAAGACTGAATTTATCTAATTCATTAATTAATGCTAGTCTCAAACTGATTACATCCCAAAGTACTGACATAACAAATAGAGATGGTGATAGAGATGATGATAGAACCGCGGTTTCATTCAGGCAAAAGTAGTATGCCTTAGAGAGTGGACTTATTCTCTATTGGTTTAAAGGTAGGCCCAGAATTAATGGTGTAGAATTACAATGAAGTAAGTTCAAGTTAAATGCCAGATGGAACTTCTGGAATATATAAAACTGATGCCCACTGAATCAGGCTGGACACCAATAAAGTGGTGAGCTTTCCTTTGCTAAAGGACTTTGTAAAGGGTAAAGGAAGGCACACAAAGGCTCCAGTAACAACAGCTCTTTATTGCAAGTCAGGTAAACATCTGGCTGAGGAATGGTTGGGCAGCATCCCCTTTTAAAGGGATCTGTCAGACCTCTTGACCAATGGGGTTGAGCCTCTGTTCCCGCCGGAAGAGAGGACCTTGGTGGAAACCTCTGTCAGTGGGGAGGGGATATCTAACAGACTTCAAACTGAAAGTAGATCGGGGTGAAATTCAGCAGGTTCTGACAGGTTCTGGTAGCGGAAATTTTGAGTAGCAATAGCAATAGCAGTTAGACTTATATACCGCTTCATAGGGCTTTCAGCCCTCTCTAAGCGGTTTACAGAGTCAGCATATCGCCCCCACAGTCTGGGTCCTCATTTCACCCACCTCGGAAGGATGGAAGGCTGAGTCAACCTTGAGCCGGTGAGATTAGAACCACTGAACTGCAGATAACAGTCAGCTGAAGTGGCCTGCAATACTGCACCCTAACCACTGCGCCACGTCGGCACTATAGTAGTTTGGAGAACCAGAAATACCATCTCTGGCTGGCTCCAGAGAGCAGTGGGAATGGCGATTTTGCAATATCCTTCCCCTGGAGTGGGATGGGAATGGAGATTTTGCAGTATCCTTCCCCTGCCATGCCCACCAAGCCACTCCCACGGAACTGATAATAAAAAAAAATTGAATTTCACCACTGAGGTAGATGGTCATCTGACTGAGATGCTCAAGAAAATTCTGCACCAACCAAGCAATTAGATTAGATTACCTCCAAGGTCTCTTCTAATTTTACAATACAATCCCTTGCAAGAGCCTTCTGTCTGTTTTTGGACTTTTTACTGAAAGCCCCTAGAGATACTCTCCAACTGGGCTACCTCTGCAAAGGAAATTTCCACCTTCAAATTTAGAACTGCTTTCTGTTTTAGGAGCACAGTCAAATCCCACAAAGATTTCTGAAACTCATATATGCTCCTTTAAGCAGTGCAGACTCCGCATAAAATTATATGATAATATGGGCATCTGTGCCTTTGCCTGATGCACAGATGGTGAACAGAATGAAAAGTTGGAAAGTCTTCAGAAAGAGCCCTGGATTCAGAATAATTTTTCTTACTGCATCCAGAATTTCTTCCTACTTCTGGTATTTACAGACCCTCTGGGCTACCATAAAGAGCCTATGATCGTTAATTAATTCACATTTTGTAGTATTGCCCAGGTTGGGATGGAGGCACCACACTGCGTTTGGGCAGCATCCAACACATAATGAAATTTGGCTCATGATCAGAAAACCCATATTTATACACAAAGCATTAACGCTATACTGCACATGGTTAAACTCATGCTATCTGCATGTTTAGTGATGCTACAGTTGGGTTTTCTCAGCTCTCGTAGCACATTAATGCTTGTTTCACAAATCAGGGTTAGGACTAAACGATGTTTTCTAAATCCTAAGTATTTTATTGTAGATTGCTATGGGAGGAATGCAAACTGTCTACTGCGCACAAATGATTAAATCTACCTCTCCCATGTTATGTCCCTTATTTTTTCTCATTGTTGGTTACATATACAATAAACCATCTTTCCAAGCAGCCTCCATGTCTCCAGTGTCTTTTTCCCCACTTGGAGCTGAACCCAGAAGGACATTTCTTTCATCAAGATACAGCACAATCTCTGACATGAGCAATAGCAGTAGACTTATATACCGCTTCATAGGCCTTTCAGGCCTCTCTAAGCGGTTTACAGAGAGTCAGCATATTGCCCCCAACAATCTGGGTCCTCATTTTACCCACCTCGGAAGGATGGAAGGCTGAGTCAACCCTGAGCCGGTGAGATTTGAACCGCTGACCTGCTGATCTAGCAGTAGCCTGCAGTGCTGCATTTAACCACTGCGCCACCTTGGCTCCTATGAGTCTCCTATGAGACTCATTCAGTATCTCCGGTTCTGTGCCTAGAAAATCTGCTCTAGTTTAAAGCAGGGGACCATCTGAGAAATTTCTTCTAATTATGTCCAAAGCAATATCCAAAGCAGTGGACCATCTGCAGAATTTATTCTGCTTATTCTACTTCTAATCCAGTTCCTCAATTTAGGGAAAATCATGCTGACAGAGTTATAAGTTGGGTTTTCTCAGCACTCGTAGCACATTAATGCTTGTTTCACAAATCAGGGTGAGGACTAAACGATGTTTTCTAAATCCTAAGTATTTTATTGTAGATTGCTAGGGGAGGAATGCAAACTGTCTACTGCACACAAATGATTAAATCTACCTCTCCCATGTTATGTCCCTTATTTCTTTCTCATTGTTGGTTACATATACTGATTGGACCAGCATTTTTCTTTGTGTGGGTGGAGGAATGGTAATAAGGAAACCTAATAAAAGCATTGAATAAGTAACCACATCCCAAAACAAGGAATATTCTATAGCATTTCCCTTTTTTTTGAAAGACCTTGGAAAGAATGTCTGACTGCTGAATAAATGGATCTAGTCAACTTAAAAGTATTAGGATAGATTCAGAGTTGGAAAGAGGGCATTTTCTTATTGAGCCTCAGAACGTTATACAGAAAAAAAAGCACCCTCCTTCAGGTTGTGGGAAGTTATCATCCAGCCCTCTCCCAGAAAAATGAAATATCCTAGGAAATATTGAAAAGGCAGAATATTTCTCTGGATACGAAAAGAAAGAAACATGTTTTAAAAGAGGGAATAGTTGCCTGTAGCTTCCTGCCGATCCCCACTGTTAATGGGCCATTAAGAAGGCCAAACTAGTCCACTTTACATAATAAAGACTTCTCCACTGCAGCTCCAGGGGGGATGGGAGTAAAGGCATGATAATATTGGCCCTTTACTCAACTGACCACATGGCATCTGAGAACTTAACTAAACCTGGATTCAAAAAACAGCCCAGAGAGTTGCCCCTGCATGGCCCTATGGGAGTCTGACAACCAATCAGAATACATTCTTACACAGGAACAGGAAACAGACAGGTGGGACTGAACAGGTTATAAAAAGCCTAGCAAGCCCCTTCCTCAGCCCTTCTCTTCTTCTCCACCAACATTGAAGCATGTGATCACCTTTTCTGTTCAGGACTCAAGCCATGTGGCCCTGTCCAACAATAAACCATCTTTCCAAGCAGCCTCCATGTCTCCAGTGTCTTTTTCCCCACTTGGAGCCGAACCCAGAAGGACATTTCTTTCATCAAGGTACAGCACAATCTCTGACATGAGACTCGTTCAGTATCTCCGGTTCTGTGCCTAGAAAATCTGCTCTAGTTCAAAGCAGGGGACCATCTGAGAAATTTCTTCTAATTATGTCCAAAGCAATATCCAAAGCAGTGGACCAACTGCAGAATTTATTCTGCTTATTCTATTTCTAATCCAGTTCCTCAATTTAGGGAAAATCATGCTGACAGAGTTATAAGTAGTGGTGGGATTCAGCCAGCTTGCACCACTTTGGGAGAATTGGTTATTAACTTTCTGAGCAGTTTGATGAATTGGTTGTTGGAAGAAATCATTAGAGCAGAGAACCGGTTGTTAAATTATTTGAATCCCACCACTGGTTATAAGAGTTATACCATTTAACTTCTGTTTCATAATTGCATAACATTTAATAATAATGCTTTACAATCGATATCTCTAGTGCACTATCAAAAGAGCATTTAGAAAGTAACTTTCTCTAAGTTACTTTACTTTAATTAGTTTCTAGCTTGTACACCACCACCATCATCATTTCTCCTAATATTCTGCAACAATATCTGAAAATGCCCTTCTACCAGGAAGATTAATTTCATCTCAAGTCAGATTAGAGCAAATTAAATGCTAACTCTTGAATATAGAGAAAGTTAATTTTCAAAGCAACAATAGAAATACATTTTAAGCAGCCCAGAATTGAACACAGATTACCTGTGTAAAATTTGAATGTGCTCAAGTTGTTCCACATCTTCCTCTCAATGCTCATAAAGGCAACTGTGATCATTTGTCAGCATGAACTGGTAAGGCATTAGATAAGTAAGGTTATTTTTCTATCGTCTGGCAATCCAGCTTTTGTATTAAAAAAAAAACATGTGCCTATGTATTGTTATTTATGAATTTTTAAACAAAAACACATTGGATAACATCCAAAAAACTCTTTCTTTATAATGAGAATACAAGTTGATTAAAAAATATGGAGGTATTTTCACAGGAAATATTCCCAGTACAAATTTGATTTGTTTTAATCTCTATTCCTTCAAATTTGCAGCCAAATCAGTCAATCAAATAAAACTTTTCAGTTCTTAAAACCTTATTTTAATTTAGGAAATCTTAAATGACAGTATTTATATCTTCTCTAAAGTCTGTTTTTCTGCTTGTTTTACTTACAATGGTTACAACTGTTGATATTGTTTGTTGATTCAGTTTGGCAAAGTATATTTTATTTAAATGGATAAAAAATCCATTTAAATATTATGAATTTATGAAGAGAGGGAGGGAGAAAGGAAGGGAGGAAGGAAGGGAGATCCTTTAAGCAAGATAACTGAACTCTTTTCACAAAGACGTAATTGGCCTTTCCCAGTTTCATGGAAAGTAATCCAAAGGCAATTATCTTTTTTTTAAAGGATCAAAGTGCTTTTAACCTTCCCAATGTAATAATTATACAGTTAATGAAAATGTTGAGCATACTGCTCACAATAATGTAGATTATTTTCTTCTTTCACTTTTTTATATGTGTTTGCTTCATTTTAATAATGGCTTCATCTATTCCATGGTCTGGAACCTCTTGAGACCTTAAAGATATTGAGATGCAGACATTTACTAAATGGAAAGTAAATTGTAAGAGTTTAAAAATCTCCATGCAGATATTTTTCTTCAAGGTATTTGGACAGGTAGGCTGGCAATTGCTAATTACAGAACAAGATAAACTTGAAGCAAATTGACAAATCAGGTTATTATCTCTGATCTACCCAGTATAGCATAAAAAGAGCATAGAAAGAGCTCAGAAACACAAGAATTAGCAATTGCAAAAATGAACTTTAGCATTTAGAAACTAACGATATTTAGTTTCAAGCCAAAAAATGTTTAGTTTTTCCTTAAGCAGAATGACCCTGTATAGGAATTAGGGCAATGGAGGGAGAAATATGTCATTGCAACCATATTATACAGAGGTTCAGCCCAAAATGGGAAAGAAAAATCACAAAGCAGATTATCGAAGCACTCCTGGAAACACACAAAATCCACAAATCAGAACTATGCTGTTAGCAAGGTTTCATATTATCCATAATAAAAGCAAGAAGAAGAATAGCAATAGTATTAGATTTATATACTGCTTCACAGTGCTTTACAGCCCTCTCTAAGCAGTTTATAGAGTCAGCATATTGCCCCCAACAATCTGGATCCTCATCTTACCAACCTCAAAAGGATGGAAGGTTGAGTCAACCTTGAGATGGTGAGAATTGAACTGCCAAACTGCAGGCACTCAGCAGTTGGCAGAAGTAGCCTGCAGTACTGTATTCTAACTGTTGTGCCACCACTGGCTCATGATCATGACTCCCCCCCGCCCCCACATACGATGGTGCTCGTATCACCATCTCTTCCCCTATGAAATCAGGTGGCATGCTTTCATTTACCCCACTCATACCCCCAAAAAGATTTGGAACCACTATTTTGGAGAACCACATACTTAGAAACAGAAGACAAGGAACACAATGACAAAGAATGGAAATGGTCTATCTCCAGAGGGGGGAGAAAGTCCAGAAGAGTCTGGTAAGATGTATTTTGTTGAGGATGTTGAAGAAGCTAGAAATTTGGAAATGGGGGATTCTGTACAATACTGGAAATCATCATGTTAAGGGAAGTTAAAACTGAGTCTAATCAAATGCATCCCATAGATTTCAAAAAAAATAGATTATAATAAACTCAGCAATGCAGATGGAACTCCACAGTAAAAAAAAAAGCCAATGGAAAAAGAAGCTTAAGATAGGCATTATTTTCTTGTGTGTGTGTGTGTGTGTGTATGTATGTATGTATGTATTTATATGTATTAGTGTCAAAACCCCTGGTATGCCCAAATATGGGAGGAAGCCTACTGCTTCCTTTCTCTGCCTATCGGCTCATCACAAGAGACCAGCCAGACAGAAACCCAATATTTTTACTGTTGCCTTTGTTACATTTGTGTTGTATTTGTGCTGATAAATAAATAAAGGAGGACTAGGATATTTGGGCATACCAGGGGTTGTGACACCAAATACATACCTATTTCCCTGGCTCAGCTGATAAAGGAGGAGAACCTTGTGGCTTAGTGGTTAACACATCTGCCTAATATGTAATACAGCCCAGGTTCGAATCCCAGTAAGGGTATGGCTAGCTGATGAGAGCTAAATAGCTTGAAATAGATCTATACTAGTCTCCCTTTATTTATTTATCAGCACAAATACAACATATATATATATCCTCCATTTGAATGTAGAACTAAAGAACTAAAACAAATTTTATCTCAATAAAATAGTAGCAAAATAATAATTACCAAAAATTGCAAGAGGAGGAGGGGATTTTTAATAAATGCTCCTTTCTTCAATATCTAAAAATCTTTGAGTGAGCTGGAAGTTGGTTTTTATTTATTTATAAAGATTTTCCTGTTAATGAGATTATGTTTTTGTGCTACAGTTAAATATAGCTTTGAAGTCTTAATGGGCCATAGGAGTTATTGCAGCCACATCCATGAACTCAGAAACACAGGTAAACTCTTTACAGGTCATTTAATGCATGGTTTTATTAATATAATTCTCATGGATATCACTGGAATCCTTAGTTCTCTTTATTCAGAAGTCAAGCATATATATGGAAATGTGCCAAACTTTAAGCAGATCTGAAGAAGCTTCCTGGATGAGAAGCAAAATGCTTTCAAGGAAAAAAATATCAAGGAAATCCAGTTGCCTTTTGAAAAAACACTTTTGGGACAACCATGATCTGGATAAATAAGAATCTCCATAAACTTTTAGTGAGAACAACAACACGAATAAAATACTCAATGTAAGGCAGGGATTGCAAACCTGCGGCGTCATGTTGTCATCCCGTGACGTATCGTGATTTTTTTCCCCTTTGCTAAACTGCAGATGGGCGTGGCCAATGCGTGATGCATATTGCCTGCAGGCCGCGAGTTTCATACACCTGGTCTAAGGCAAGATTTCCTGGCTTATCTGACTCTATATTAGAAAAAGAAGGAAAATAGCTGTCAGCCTCTGCTTTGCTGCTGCTTTTCGGCTGCCATTGAAACGGGGAGGGAGGGCATGGTATTTGGGGAGGGAATCGTTCGGTACTGGAGGACTGTTTATTGGGAGTTATTCTCACCGTCACTTCGCGCATGCGGAAGGAAGGGAGTTTCCCGCCAAGGCCAACTGTCCAGCATTCCACCCTGATGATGATTTTTGAAGATGTGACCTGTAAAGACAGTTGGGTGAATTATGATTGGACTATGGACTGGGGTACCAAGGGGAGGGGAATGAATCATATATTGATATCTATTGCTTTTGCACCTTTTTATTCAGATTCAGCTTTGCTTTGCTTCTCATCGTTTGTAATCAGTAAAAGTACACTTAATTTTGAAACATGGAGTTGAGTGGTTTCTTTCTTGGTTATTAAATGAAGGGGCAGTGACATTAGCTTTAATCTTTTTTCTCCCAAATCCTATTCACTCATGGATTTAACTAAGCAAAAAGACTAGAACTGAAGAAATTACACACTGCATATATATATATATGCACTCCTGGAAACACCAAACCTGAAGTAGTCAGCAGAAGCCTGAAGATGACGAATGTGACTTCGTCGAAACGTCGCCAAGACATCTCCAATTCTACGCGGGAGAAAACCCGAACAACTAGAGACCTACATACTAACACCCGCGAAAACCTCAGAAAACATATATATATATATATATATATATATATATATATATATATATATATATATATATATATATATATATATATATATATATATACACATATATATATACATACATACATACATACATACATACATACATACACTTACACACACACACACACACATACACATACATACATACATACATACATACATATATAGTACACAAACTACACAAATGTAACAAAAGGCAACAGTTAAATATTGGGCTTTCTGTCTGGATGGTCTCTTGTGACGAGCCGATGGACAGAGAATGGAAGCAGTTAGCTTCCTCCCATAATTGGGGCATACCAGGGGTTGTGACTTTAAATATATACCTTTCTCCCTGGCTCAGCTGGTAACGGAGGACAGCCTGTGGCTCAAGTGGTTAATACATCTGCCTAATATGCAATACAGCCCAGGTTCGAATCCCAATAAGGGTATGGCTAGCTTATGAGAGCTAAATAGCTTGAAATAGATCTATACTAGTCTCCCTTTATTTGTTTATCAGCACAAATACTACACACACACACACACACACACACACACACACACACACACACACACACACACACACACACATATATATATATATATATATATATATATATATATATATATATATATATAATATATTTCTTCCCAACTAAAGAAAAAGACAGTGACTGCTATGTTACTACCAGCTGCTATTTCCGTGTCCTACCATTAAATGGACTCTGGCATAATGATATCATAGAGAGCAAATAGGCATGCACATGACTCGAAGGTCCAAATTGCGCTCACCTGCTATTTTTCTATTGTGTTTTTAATAGCAGGTGCAGATTTACTGCACTTCCAGTCTTTTGAAAGTATGTTTTGACTTGATAGGAAATACCTGATATGCATCATTTCAAGCTTCTTGGAAAAACACAGCTCTATTTCTTTTCTTTTTAAAAAAAAAAAAAAGTTGGGTTCTTGAAAAAGATTTCAAATGGAGGAGGTGTTTTTACTTCCATTTCCTACAAGATCAAAACACATAAAAGTAAGGAAAACGGTATCTGAAGCAACCTTAATCTTCCTGTGGCGTTTTTTACAACAAGATGGAAAGTTATCTTTGTTTTGATTTAAAGCTGCGTACAAACCATCAGAATGGTGTGAGATATTAAAAACCATCCAGAATTGGTGATAGTTTGGAGTTAAAAAACACATCCCATGAAGATTACTTTCCACCTAGATCAAATATTTCTTTTTAATTATATAAGAATATTTTAAAACATAGTGATAATTGAAAATAAATAAAAGGCATCACATTTAACAAAAATACTCATGATTCGCAGGAAGAATATCCCTCAAAGATGGGAGAAATATAAGTATAATATAACTCTTTCTAAGAAGGACTAAGATAATGACTGTTGAACAATATATTAAAAGGAAGGGAGGGAGGAAGGGAGGGAGGGAGGGAGGGAGGGAGGGAGGGAGGAAGGAAGGAAGGAAACTATCAATAAAAGGAGGATGAATGCAAGCAAATAGAAAATTCAGGAAATGGATATGTTTCTATGTATGTGGGGTGTCTTGCATAATCCTTTCCCGGAAAAATAATAATACACAACTTGATACCTTTCCTTTCAACTAACTTTATCTAAAAATCCTTAGTTATAGTAATTGGATCTATATGCTACATAAATTGTGCACTATTCTAAATGAATGGGTGTCTTATAATTTTTAATAATTATTATACAACCTGCTGGAGGCAATACATAAGCAATTTCAGGACAGATCATATAGTACTATATTAAAATTAATAGACCTACTCCAAAAAACCAAGAGCCAAGGTGGCGCAGTGGTTAAATGCAGCACTGCAGGCTACTGCTAGATCAGCAGGTCAGCGGTTCAAATCTCACCGGCTCAGGGTTGACTCAGCCTTCCATCCTTCCGAGGTGGGTAAAATGAGGACCCAGATTGTTGGGGGCAATATGCTGACTCTCTGTAAACCGCTTAGAGAGGCCTGAAAGGCCTATGAAGCGGTATATAAGTCTACTGCTATTGCTAAAACAGAATTTTAAATACAAATATATTTCTATAAGACGTTAGAATGATAATCAGAAGGCATCATACTGTTTAGTCTTCTAACACCCATTGTGACACCAGTGTAATTGGTTATAATGATAGTTCCTTTCTCATCTCTGCCATCCTCCTTACCAAAAGAACAAGATCTGTTAGCTAATATGTGCTTAATTAGGGCTGGACCAGGTTCATTGATTTTTAAACATGATGCTGAGAATCTCTAGATTCCCCCCCCCCCCCAAAAAAAAGCATGTGATTAAAAAAAATAGTTACATATGCATTTCATTCTACAGTGTAATCTCTAGCTGGCTACATTCAAATTTAATTCACAGAATCCCGCTAACATTTTTCTGGTCAATTATTAGCTGTGGCTTAAAATGCCATATAAAAACAATTATCTGTAAATTGTTCAGTCATTGTGGTTAGCAAACAAAAACATGCCAATGTCTATTTTTAACTATTTCCCTGTTTTGTTAAACGTCTAATTAATGTCCATTTTGAATATCATATCAAGTAACATTCTTGGGCCATTAAAACAGATACACTGCCAGCTTTAATACCATGTGATTTGAGCTACCGTAGTTCCCCTTCAAAAAAAATGTCGACAGGAGATAGAAGAAAGCACTTTCAATTCTTTCCATCAGAGCCAGTTACTGGATATGAAGCTTATTTGAGGCAGTTTAAAAGTCTTCAATTTTAAAAGCCAATTGTCCACCTTGAAGACTGTCACTGACGTACAGACTAAAAAATATTATTTGTTGCAGCTTTTGAAAGATGGAATTCATTTCTCCATCAAACTATATGCGCATATTTGTGAGGTCAATTTTACTCTCTTTTAACTTTTGGCCTTTTTGTCACTATTGGGTATGTGGGAACTTCCCCACCCCTCCAGAAGAATGAAATATATTGGGAAATACTAAAAAGGCAGAGTATTATATTTCCCCAAACAGAGAAATGGAGAAACATGCTCTTTAGACAGAAAGTAGATTCAGTCTTTCTTAATAGCCCCAGCAGATATTTTGTGCCCATTAAGAAAGATTGGGTCAGATTTACAACCTAAATGCTGGAGATGAGATTGTCTCGATATTACCATATATGGCGGACTTGTAAAAAGGTAAAAGCATTTTGGATAAAAATATGGTGGATAACGCAAAATGTTCTTTAAAAAAGGATAAAGTTTACCCCTCAATTATTCTTGTTAGGTATAACTACTGATTGTACTGTTATAGAGAGTAACTTGATTTTGTATTTAATAACGGCAGCAAGACTGTTGGTGGCGCAATACTGGAAGAAGGAAGATTTGCCTACTATTCAAGAATGGATATTAAAAGTAACAAACCTAGCAGAGATGGCTAAAATATCAGCGTATCTCAAGGACCACTCAAATGAGAGATATAAACTGGAGTGGAGAAGATGGATTGACTATACTCAAAATAAATAGGGGACTAAGAAATTCCAGATAGTTTATGACTGAAGAAGCAAGGAATGATATAATCTGTTTATAGTTAGCCTAACAAAAGAGGAGTTAAAGCTCAAATGAAAGATGATGCTAACTTTCTTTAAGTTTATTTTAGAACATCTTTGTTAAAGATTTATACCCTGTATTTGTTCTGGGAAGTCGGGGAGGGGGCAAATGTTGGGGTGGGGTGGGGTTTGGGTGGGGAGGGCAGGGGGGGAGGTAAACATTTGTAAAAGTTTTTTTTTTCTAAAAATTTTCAATAAAAAAAGAAAGAAAGATTGGGTCAGCTTCAGAGTGATGGGATTAAGAAGAACAGGATATGACACTTCAGAAGGGTGGATTGCTGCCAGTTTGGTACGCCCAAAAACTGAAGAGGCTTCTTGGATGAGAAGCGAAATGTGTTCAAAGAAAAAACAGAAAGGCCAATTGCCTCTTGAAAAAGCACCTTTGGGACTGGATAATAATGGTCTACAACAGTGGTTCTTAATATGTGGTCCATGGACCTTGGGGGGGGGGGGGTGTTGTCATCACCAGTGGTCAGCAAAGGCTTGAAGAAATGTTACGATTTACATCTTAAGTCTTTTGTGTCCTTGGCAACAAAAGATATTTGGGGGGGAGGGGATGTCCATGAATAAAACACTGAGCATCACTAGTCTACAATACCATCATCCCCTTCCAGTATGAACACTATCTAATCTCAGATAAAGAAAGCCTCCACCCCCTACCAATTGCACACAAGAACTAGTTAGGAATTGTGCAACCTAGAATAGGCCATTCTACATCTCTGTGGGCAAAGAAACTATCCGCAGTTCCACAGTAATCTGATGTGGATATACACATATCTGTTGTGGCCCGGCAGGTGCCGTTGGAGCTGCCACCAGACTCCAACAGCGAGGGGTCTTATGAGTCGGCCCTGCAGGAGGTGGAGGACCCTGGACAGGGTGCCGACTCCAAGCGGGGCGGGGAGAGACTGGTTGGCCACCAGGTGGCACTGGAGCCTTGCATCAGAGGGAGTGATCAGGAAAACACTTGTGAGTTGTTTCAGGATGCACGCCGTCGAGGGGCTACTCAGATGCAGGAACAACTGCGTAATTATAGGAGATGATTATGCTCAGTTGATGCTTATTAAGATCCTCTCCTGATTATAAAAGAGGCTGCTTGTGCCACGCCCTTTTGCAGAATTCAAAGTTCATGTTAAGGACTAACCAGAAACAAACTTGGCAGGCTGGATTGCTGCTAGAGTTTGTGTGCATTGCTGAATCTTGACTGATTAAAAGGAACCTTTTTAGTTACGTGGGTTTTGGCTTTCATTCCTGGACGGAGGAGGGGGGTCAGAACACATATCTATAGTCATAGTGTGAGAAAGCAATTCCAAGAAATACATTTCCAACAATATCCTGTCTATGCTATTGGACACTCACGCACACATCGACCCACACATACATGGATGCACACAGACACACACCAATTCTTAAACCTATTTACATTTGGGCTTCCCTACCATAACTGTTTATAGTTTTTCAGTGTACCAATTATTCATTTCCCTCAGCATCTGGGAACCAATAGATCAAGGGCACCATTTTATACAAGCCAAAGATTCCTCCTGATACAGAAACAGAGAGTTTCAGAGTGGTTACCATAGAAACTTAAAGGCCAGATTACAATCCCGAGCAGCCATCACCCTGACGTGGTTTTGCCCTTTACAAGGCAAAGGTAAAGCTCTGGGTTGATTTGTCATACATCCTTGACCTTTTCGTGACAAAAGCCTATCTTTTAAAAAGCAATATCACTGAAGGCCTGGATAAAAGCCAAATCAATAGTCATAAAAGTTCAACCCTGTATTTGCTGATGCCAGTAACAGCTTTGATACGGACACTGAAGGCAGCAACTTCTGTCCAGTTCTTCTTTCCGGTTCAGATGCCTGCTATTAATTTGGACAGCCATGATTTGATTCAAGGAAAAGCCACAGGAGCAACGTAAATAGACAAAGATATATTAACTTATTCTTTAACTGGGAGACACACCAGCAACTGATAACCTAAATTAGATTGAAGCAGTTCTATCTCTAAAGAAGATCTTTCGCTCAGAAGAAGGAAGTAAATTTATGAGCAAGGAAAATGAATTAAGCACGGAAAACAGTCCAAGCATTCATTCAACCCAATCATAAAAATCTATATTATTATGTTTTTCTTTAGGAATTCTCTCTCCTTGGTTTCATTACCATATTATTCAAATTGAGCTGAAAGTAAAAGTATTGAAGTGTTATAGATATTTAACTAATTAACTGGGTGACCTTTGCAACATGTTCATCCACCATCTTCTTGCATAAATATTTCATGAATTACATGTAATCATTAATAACATCAACTTGAGAGAATTAATTACTGCCAATTTTTTATTAATAAAATGCATCTTGTAATAAATAATGTTGGTTTATTGCAGTGTATTAGTCTCAGGGGTATGCACATGTCAGTGGCATTCTACTTCAGGCTATGAGAAAAGTAATCAAATAACTGTAATTATTGTACTAAATATATCACCGTTTGTTTAAAATGTCAATGAGACAGGATAAAGGCATTCATAATGCTTCAAATAGAATATTTGCACGCATAGAACAGTAAGTGCAAGGGAGACAGGAAAAAAGGTTGCAATTAAATATTGGGCGATACTGACTGATGTCTTTAAAGCACCAAATACAGGTAGTCCTTGACTTACGACCACAATTGAGCCCAAAATTTATGTTTCTAAGTGAGAAATGTGTTCTGTCCCCCCTTCACGGCTCTTAACAAACGGCAAGACAAATAAACTTAAAAGGAACTTTCTTTATCAGTTCTCAGTTCAAACTGGCTTCGAGCCCAAAAATAACGTAAATACAGTCTCTGACTCGATAACGGAATGACAAACAAAACAACTCTTACAAGCAATGCACTTCTCCAAGTGTAGCCTTGAATCAGGGTTACAGGAAACACCAAAGCACTTATCCAAGTGTATCAAGTAATTGTGTACGCACGAAGGAACGTTGACTCCTGCGACTAGGGCGTGGCAGCATCCGTCCTTTTATCTCCAAACCTGGCCCTAACAAGCCCCAGCTGCATAATGAATCTTGTATCCCGAAAAGACTCACAGCAGACACCTGCTGAGTCACAACAGAAATGTATTGAGTTTTGCTCCATTTTTTTGACTTTTCTTGCCACATTTGTTAACTGAATCACAGTTAAATAACACAGTTGTTAAGGGAATCTGGTTTCCCCATTGACTTTGCTTGTCAGAAGGTCAGAAAAGGTGATCACATGACCTTACATGGGACACTACAACCATCATAAATATGAGTCAGTTGTCAAGCATCTGAATATAAGTCAAGGACCACCTGTAATACAACAAATAGATGGAACTTGGTATTTGATTTATTCTGGTAAATTGGATAGAGTCATAGAAACTCATAGGTTTACAATTTAGGCTCATTTCTGGAAGAAGAAGAAGGAGGAGGAGGAGGAGGAGGAGGAGGAGGAGGAGGAGGAGGAGGAGGAGGAGGAGGAGGAGGAGACGATGACCAATGTCATGTCTGATTCTTGGAGATTCTTTGGGCCAGGTCTTTCCTGGAATCTAATACTAGTCTCAAGATGTGCCTTGTCTAAATATAAGTAGTAATCTGTCTTTCAGCTTGACCCCATAGAAAGTCAGCTTTCTATCCCATTGAATGTACCCAAATGTAAAGTGATGGGAAGAACATGGGTCATTCAAACCCATTCATGGCACTCATTCAAAGCCCGCTGTCATGAGTTTAAAGTTGTAGTACAATAAGGTATGAATATTCATAAGTTCCCTAGCTATTCATTACTTCCCTAGCAGTAAATTATCAGTAAGTGATATTATTCTATTAGAAATTGAATGAGCTGACTCCAGCAATATTTACAAATGATAGCAAGTTACCTTTGCTAGCTCATACAATAATACATATGTCCTTCAGGTAAATGTCATTTAGAATAACTTGGTGAAAGATGACCTCTTTGTGTAGACCATCCATTCATAACATCTTCACAAGTGCAGTAGAAATGTAAAATAAGTTTAATGGTCTTCGTATGCATACAATATACGACATGTGTACACACACGCGCGGACATACAATCGATGGAAACTTCCAAATTATATCAAAGTCATATGCCTTCAAAGTGTGGGTTAGATTAGTCATATATTCTTTCAGAACAAGATCTGGGGTAAGGTATTAGCAGCAGTGGTGGGTTTCAAAAAATTTTCGAACCTACTCTGTGGGTGTGGCCTCCTTTGTGGGAGTGGCTTGCCGGCCATGTGACCTGGTGGGAGTGGCTTGCCGGCCATGTGTTTTCTCTCTCTTTCTCTCTCTCTCTCCTTCTCTCTCTCTCTCTCTTTCCTTCCTTTTGTCTCTCGGTCCCTTTTTTCTTTTTTTCTTTAATTTCTCTCTCACTTTTTCTTTCTTTTTTTCTTTCTTTCTTTCTTTCTTTCTTTCTCTTTCTCTTTCTCTGTATGAGTCTGTCTATCTGTGTGTGTGTGTGTGTGTGTGTGTGTGTGTGGCTCTTTGCCTCTCTCTCCCTCCCTCCCTCCCTCCCTCTGTGTCTCTCTATGTGATTCTCTCTCTGTGTCTGTCTGTCTGTCTCTGTGTGTGTGTATTTCTCTCCTCCAGTGGTGGGTTTCAAAAATTTTTGGAACCTCTTCTATAGGTGTGGCCTGCTTTCCAGGTCCACTGGTGGAACCTCTTCTAACTGGTTCGGTAGATTTGACGAACCGGTTCTACCGAATAGGCACGAACTGGTAGGAACCCACCTCTGATTAGCAGCCACTGTATCTGGCATAGACAGAATTGGGGGGGGGGGGGCAAATCGTAATTCAAAAAATGGATACTCAGAATATAAATTTGCTATAAAAAGACAGAAGGCTGCTATTGTGGATTTCTCATAAGCATTCTGGGGAAACCTGATCATAATGGGAATAGAAGGAACTGAATAGTTCTTCAATCTCTTCCAGCAAGGGTGGATTTTTTATATATATATTTTATTCCCGGCTTTGGGTATGTATTAATTCAATTGCAGGAATCTCAGATATGTTGTTGAGAAGAATTTCCTCCCATTATGAATGATTTCTGTCATGCGGTATAATCATTTCATAATACAGGCATTATGTCTGATCAAATACCTAGAACAAGATAGTGAAATAATTAGTTCAGTTAGGCCAATAATTATTTGAAAACACGATGTAGTGCTGATAATGAAATCTTTTTTGTTCTGACAACTTTGCCTCAGATCTTTAAAGAAATAATTAGAGCTATTAGGACCTGGATCAAGACTGTGATGGTCCAGAAACAATAGCAATAGCAATAGCAATAGCAATAGCAGTTAGACTTATATACCGCTTCATAGGGCTTCCAGCCCTCTCTAAGCAGTTTACAGAGTCAGCATTTCGCCCCCACAGTCTGGGTCCGCATTTCACCCACCTCGGAAAGATGGAAGGCTCAGTCAACCTTGAGCCGGTGAGATTAGAACCGCTGAACAGGCACTGCCAAGCATGTACTAGCTGTAATAGGATGTCTATTGAGTCCCAACCCTGAACCCAAGCTCCCAATGATAATAGCACATAGTACATTGCCATAGGACCAGGGCCGGATTTAGATGAAAAAAGGCCCTAGGCTATTCCACTTATGAGGCCCTTTCACCTCCCATTTTTAAGTTTGTAAATTACATGAGAGACAATAAAATACATCATTACTGTGATATATATCAATATATATAGCTGGCCTCCCGAAGGAGGGAGGCTCTGCTCTGCGGCAAAGGCAGCGAGGCCAGCTGCCTCCCCTGCTGCGCTCAGCTGCCCGGGTCGGCCCCCTCGCCCTCACCTGCCTGGCCGCTGGTGGGCTCCGCGTCGACAGGGCGGCTACTGGGAGCGGCCGCGCCTCTCGCCCGACCGCCAGTGCCAGGAACGTGGGCGGGCTCCCCAACTGCCGCAGCGCTGGAATGATCTTAACCAATACATTTTTATGTTTGTTTATTAGTCATATGCGTAGAATTTCTCCTTATTTTCGGTTCAGTGTTTTAGTGTTCACTGTTTTTAGAATAGTGTAATTTTAATTTTGCTAACAATTTGAATGTAGGCCCCTCTTGATCTTGAGGCCCTAGGCTGAAGCCTAGTTAGCCTATAGGAAAATCCGGCCCTGCATAGGAGGTTTAAATATGTATTAAAAAGTAATAATGCTTCAAACCATGACCCACTCCTAGAGGCTATATGGACACATACATTCATTTTCTCAGTAACAATACAGAAGTGATTCTTTCTGTTGCCTTTTCTGGAGATGATTTATATTTCCTGTCTAGTTATTGTTCCATCCAGGGTGTCCATCCAAGGACTAACATGGTTCAATCAATCCAGCTAAGATTGGTCAGGTTGCTGCTGCCTGCTGATACCCTCACATGCTTATATTAATGCAGCGTCCAAGAGAGAAAGAAACACAAATCATCTCAATGTTATCAAAGTTATCAAATAAAACAAAATTGGTGCTTAATGAAAGAACTATCCAAGTACCTCAGCTGATTGATTGATCGATCGATTGAATTTAAATGACACTTCCAATGACTCAAAAATAAAATTCAAAATAAAAAATACAATAAGGAAGCAAAAGTAAAGAATAAAAACAAAGAAAATAATAGGAATTGGATTGATGTAGGAGAAAAAAGAAAAAGACCCATACACAATCCAACAGGACTTCTCTCACCCTTACTTGGAGTAAAGCCTGATTCTTGAGCCATTTAGAAACACCAGTGGAAGGGGTGTTCTTAGGGGAAATCTTGTTCCAAGGAGCTGAGGTGGCGCAGTGGTTAAATGCAGCACTGCAGGCTACTTCAGCTGACTGCAGTTCTGCAGTTCGGCTGTTCAAATCTCACTGGCTCAGGGTTGACTTAGCCTTCCATCCTTCCGAGGTGGGTATAATGAGGACCCGGATTGTTGTTGGGGGCAATATGCTGACTCTGTAAACTGCTTAGAGAGGGCTGAAAGCCCTATGAAGCGGTATATAAGTCTAACTGCTATTGCTAACTGCTAACTGCTAAGTACAGGTACTGCTACAAAGGTGATCTTCTGTGGTCTTGATGGATAGCATTGTTTAATTAAAAAAGCCTTCATCAACCCAACCCTGCCACAGCAAATTGACCAGACAGAACTTATAATAACAGGCAGTCCTTCAAGTAACCAAGTCAAAAAGGGATTGATAGGTAATAGCCAGCATCTTGAATTGCACCTGGAAACAAACTGGCAACCAATGCAGCTGGTAAAGCAGAGGTGTTACATGGGCATATTAAGTCATGCCCATCAATGGCGCACCACGCCTTCTCGACCAAACCAGTTGAACCTTCTAAGTCATCTTCAAATACAACTCTATGCAGATTACCAGACTAACCTGTCTCTTTCTCAGGTGAATCAATTTATGATGAAGATAACTTGGAACAGAACAGTACAGAACGGAACAGAATTGAATTTCATTTCATTTCATTTTCACTTTATTTGTATGCCGCCCTTTTCCCTGGGGGGACTCAGGGCGGCTCACAGTTCAAAAGGGGGGGGGGGAGAAAAACAATTTACAACATGGAGACACTACATCATTTAAGAACACAACAGTCATACAATTCGAGTGGGGTTAGAATCGTTAACCCCAGGCCAGCCGGGACAGCCAGATTTTAAGGGCGGCGCGGAATGACTGGAGGGTGGTGAAGGTCCGAATCTCCACGGGGAGTTCGTTCCAGAGGGTTGGAGCAGCCACCGAGAAGGGTCTCCTCCGGGTAGTTGCCAGTCTACACTGGCTGGCTGATGGAATTCGGAGGAGGCCTAATCTATGCGATCTTATTGGTCTAGTGGAGGTAATTGGCAGTAGGCGGTCTCTCAAGTACCCAGATCCAATACCATGGAGGGCTTTGTAAGTGACAAGTAGCACCTTGAATCGCACCCGGAGATCAACAGGTAGCCAGTGCAGCTCGCGGAGGATAGGTGTTACGTGGGTGAAACGAGGTGCACCCACGATCGCTCGCGCGGCCGCATTCTGGACCAGCTGAATAAAGAATTGAATTCTTTATTGGCCAAGTGTGATTGGACACACAAGGAATTTGTCTTTTTTATGACCCACTTCTTATGAAAATAACAAGGAAGCAACCAACATAAAAGATAATAAACCAAAACAAAAATAGATGAGGATAAAACCAGTATATATATATAAATAGTCGTATAATCACAATAGTCCAAAGTAAGTTATCTTACAGTACTTTATTCCATATGTTGTAGATTCTACAAAGGAGACAGATTTGCTGTTATTGCTATTTTTGATGTGAAAGCTGCTAAAGTGTCCTTACCGAATGTCCATTAAATTTTTATTTTAAATTATATGCATATTATCTTTTGGCTAGTATTTGGTAATATATTGGACCATAATAAGCTGAGGTTTTCTATAACTGAAGCTAAAATTATAAATTACTTCTAATTTTGAAATAATTGCTGTCTCACTTACGTACCTCATAAGCATACAGAAATGTTCAAAAGCAATATCTACCATCTATGCAATTAAACCAATTTTGCCATCTTTGTGTTTCAGCTAGGGAATGGATTAAATATAAATCAGAAATACTAGCATTAGATCTGTAGCTTTTATTCTGCAAAGCTTGTTCGAATATTAGAAGGAAAAAAAACATATTAACTAATTATGTACAACTAGATAAAAATAGCAGGGTTTTTTTTTAAAAAAAAGTGGCTCATGAGTTCATAAAAGTTATTACCTGATGTTCCCCACCTCAGAAAAAAAATAGCCTAACAACAAAAGTTAGTTTCGTTCTCCGCCAGCAAAAATTGAAACAAAACCACCAAATCATGAAGGCCAGCAGAAACGCATCTATTTAAAATAATAATAATAATAATAATCCAACAATCCGAAAGAACAGATGAATGGGGAGAAGGCAATAATAAAACTCAAGCCTTTTTTCCAAAATGGTGCTAATGCTTCTCTGAAACTTAATTTTATAATTTACTGGCAGTCAAGATGGCAGGAAATAAAATAATTTGCTATATTCTGCACAACAAACTCCACTTTTCCTGGGAAGGGTAATTATCCCTAAAAAAAAAAAAAAAAAGACGACATCTCATATTAAGCTAAAGTCTAATCAAGAAGAGAAAGAGTGCCTCATTACATGTAATTACCAGGGAATTAGAAACATCATTTAACTAAATGAGCGAATAATGCTCAGGATATTGAAGAAACTTGCCTGCACTTCTGCAGAGCACTCTAAGTCCCATTACAAAAATTGCACCTCTTTAATGGAATAATTTTAGGCCTTGTCTGCCTTGCTTTAAAAATAAAGAGCCTCAGAGAGGCTGAAACTACCACAAACAACTGTTGAAAAGAGCCGCTGAGTGGAAGTAGTCTCCACTGGATACCATAATTTAAAATGACTCATAATCTAACATAATCATGAAAATTAAACCTTAGGAGTTTGAGAGTAGGGGAAATTTCTATTTTTTTTTAAAGCAATGTATTTACTTGAGACTGCAATATGTTTGTGATTTTGTATTGCAAATTAGGAAGGAAGGAGTTTGAAGTGAAAAATAAATCTTTCCATGTCTTCTTAAAATGAAGCTAGCGGATGGAAAGGAGATTATAAAGGAAGAACCGTTCCCCCATTGTATGTATCAAATATGGCAGTAGGCTGTAGCTTTTTGTAGTTATCAGGAAAGCTATTTATTCTTGTGGGGGGGAAAATTGAGAAAGCCGTATCAAACATCCGGGTAACTTGTTATAGGATGCTGAGATTTGGTGTTCTGTGTATTGTGCTTAGGTGGAGCAGGTCGGTTCACCGACAAAAGGGCGACCGACAAAAGCGCACCCGACGAAACCGCGGTGACAAAACCGCGAGTTCTAAACCGCGCCGATGAATGAGCGCTGAATCGCGCCGACAACAGCGCGCTGACAGAAGCGTACTGTAAACCTAAACCTAAACCTAAACCTAACGCTAACCCTAACGCTAACCCTAAACCTAACCCTAAACCTAACCCTTAACCTAACCTTAAACCTAACCCTAAACCTAACCTTTACCTTAACTTAAATCACGCTTCTGTCAACACGCTGTTGTCGGTGCGCTGTTGTCGCCGCGTTGATGACGTCACGGTTTTAGCGATGCGGTTTTGTCGGCACGGTTTTGTCGTGCGCGCATTTGTTGGGTCACGGAGCAGGTCAGTAAAAAGTAGGCAACAAAAAGCTTATTTTAAGTATAATGTGAATGGTGAATGTGAATCAGTTTACAGTTGGCCAAAATACAGTGCTTTCAAAGTGTTTAGCATATGATAGTATCCGAAATGATGACTCTGAAATTCAGTTATGTTTCCCATTTCATTAATGAAATAAAATCCAGACAAAGAAAGGACATTTTGGAATCTAACCCAATGTTCAAAAATTTTGGATTCAGGGCAAAGAGAACAATAGCAATAGCAGATAGACTTCTATATCGCTTGATAGGGCTTTACAACTCTCTCTAAGCAGGGTACAGATCAGAGGTGGGTTCCTACCAGTTCGCACCTATTCGGTAGAACCGGTTCGTCAAATCTACCGAACTGGTTAGAAGAGGTTCCACCAGTGGACCCGGAAAACAGGCCACACCTACAGAAGAGGTTCCAAAAAATTTTGAAACCCACCACTGGTCCTTGGATATGATTATTATACACTATCATGCTCATATTGATAAAACTCAGTGCCTCTGTGAAAGGTAAGGATGACTACTGCGTTTGTGGTGCAATCAGAACATTGCGTGTGTTGAAGTTGTTTTAACGCAAACCAAAGATGCCTTTTAAAAAACAAGTATACATCATATTCTTATGCATGCCAGTGCTGTGTGTGAGGTGATTTAAGGTGGTTCTGACAAGTGTCGTCGGCATCTTCATATCCGGTCACATGGGCGGCAAGCCACTCCCATCTGGTCACATGGGTGGCAAGCCACTCCCACAAAGGAGGCCACACCCACAGAGTAGGTTTGAACAATTTTTGAAACCCACCACTGGTACAGAGTCAGCATAATGCCGCCAACAATCTGGCTCCTCATTTTACTAACCTCGAAAGGATGGAAGGTTGAATTAACCTTGAGCTGGTGAGAATTGAACTGCCAAACTGCAGGCAGTCAGCAGTCGGCAGAAGTAGCCTGCAGTACTGCATTCTAACCATTGTGCCACCACCGGCTTAGGATCCTGAAACTCCCCTTCCACATATGCTCGTATCAACATCTCTTCCCCTATGAAGTCAGGTGGCATGCTTTCATTTACCCCACTACTACCCTCCCAAGCTCCAAAAGGATTTTGAACAACTATTTTGGAGAACCACATACATAAGAGTTTTGAAACCTATGTTTCCCATAAAATAAAACTGGGTTTTAAATTAATTTTTGCTCCAAAAGATTTGTTAAGGCTTATTTTCCGGTTAGGTCTTATTTTTGTGGATATTCGATACTAAAATGCATCCATCTGATGATTACCGTAATTGGGTCTTATTTTGAGGTAGGGATTATATTACATGCATCCTGAAAAAGAGCCGAGGTGGCGCAGTGGTTAGGGTGCAGTACTGCAGGCCACTTCAGCTGACTGTTATCTGCAGTTCAGCGGTTCTAATCTCACCGGCTCAAGGTTGACTCAGCCTTCCATCCTTCCGAGGTGGGTGAAATGAGGACCTAGACTGTGGGGGCGATATGCTGACTCTGTAAACCGCTTAGAGAGGGCTGAAAACCCTATGAAGCGGTATATAAGTCTAACTGCTATTGCTATTGCTAAAAATCATGCTAGTCCTTATTTTCCAGTTAGGTCTTATTTTCAGGGAAACATGGTGAATAGCAAAACAAAGAAGGCTGTTCAATACAGATAGTCCTTCCTTCCTGTCCACTTGTTCAATGATCGTATTAATTACAACAGTGTTGAATAACGAGATTTAATGACCTGTCCTCGTTAAGTATTGCAGCATTCCCACAGTCATGTGATTGTGATTTGGACACACAATTGACAGATGTAGCATCCTACAGCAACATGATCCTCACAGCTGGTTTCCAGCAAGCAAAGACCAAAGGGGATACTGGCAGGATGTTGCAAGTCACAATCATATGACATTGTGCTTAACAACTTATGGTGATTCCCTTAATGATCACAGCCGTAACTTACATCTTAAATCAGTGTAGTCGCATGATGACCGTTTAACAACTGTGCCATTTAGCAATGGAGTTGGGGTCCCAGTTATGGTTGGTAGATAAAGACTACCTGAAAAACCTATTGGTTTTTCAGCCATACTTTGGTCCGATTTCATTCCCATTAGCTTTCCGCAATGGAATTCAAAATTTATGCTTCGATACCTGTTCTATTCCCCCCTTCTCCGCTCGTTAACAGCCAACAGGCAGACAAACTTAAAAGGAACTCACTTTATCAGTTCTCGGCTCAGACTGGCTGCGAGCCCAAAAATAAACATAAATAAAGTCTCTGATGAGAAGATAACAGGATACCAAACAAAACTCTTACAAAGCAATGCACTTCTCCAAGTGTCTCCTTGAATCAGGCTTACAGAAAGCAAATCACTTCTCCAAGTGTCTTTCAAATAAACCATGACCGATGATCAATGAACGTTGAATGAATGTTGACTCCTGCAACCAGGCCGTGGCACCATCCATCCTTTAATCACCAAAAGACGCCACTAATGAGCCCCAGCTGCATTGTTAATCTTGCATCCCGAAAAGACTCTCAGGAGACTTTTGCTGAATCACAACAGATACCTATGGAGACAGACACATGTAGCTTGTACCTCCTTATACACCTGCAGCAGAAAATAGTCAATTCTTTGTGGGTTTCTATTTGAAAATTTGTTTATTCACTAAAATTTATTTGCAATCCTCAAATCAATACTCATGACATTTTTTCAGTTACTCAGGGACACGTGCATATTGGTGGAAATTTTGAGTCACAATTCTGCGCATGTCCATCTTCTCTCAGTGATCTCGCTGGATAAAATGGCCATCAAAAGTATTCTTTTTATTCTTTTTAAATGCTTAATCTTTGTTTAATGTTCCTTTTTCAGGACTTTATTTGTAATAAATATGGACATTAAATAAAGCATCCTTAAACGGAAATACCCATTGAGCAAAATGTTATCTATTAATTATTTGACAAAAACATTGTGACAGGAACATGTATTTTTCTGAAAAAACTAATTCTCTAATTCAGTGTTTGCAGTACAGGTACTCCTTGACTTAAAACAGTTCATTTAGTGACTGTTCAAAGTTACAATGGCCCTTGACTGTTTTTCACACTTATGACCGTTCCAGCATCTCAGTGGTCACATGATCAAAATTCAGATGCTTGGCAACTGATTCATGTTTATGACGTTTGCAATGTCCTGGAGTCTCAAGCAAAGTCAATGGGAAAGCCAAGTTCACTTAACGACCGTGTTCCTAACTTAAGAGCTGAAGTGATTCACTTAACAACTGTGGCATGGAAGGTCATAAAATGGGGCAAACTCACTTAAGAAATGTTTTGCTTAACAACAGAAATGTTGGGCTCTCTTGTGGTTGTAGGTTGAGGACTACTTGTAATTTTACAGAACATGTAAACCATGGAAAAGCAGAATTTACTGTTTGTTTAAAGTAATAATTGGATAGTAAAGAGAAGCAAAATTCTACATATTTCAGTATAATAATCCATTTTCCCCTTGCTTCACAGTTTGTTCATTTTTTGGGGAGGCGGGGTAAAAAAATAGTGTAGGATTAGGTAGAGATTTGATTCATTTAATAAATTGGGCAAACCAGTGGCGGGTTTAAAAAATTGTTCGAACCTACTCTGTGGGTGTGGCCTCCTTTGTGGGAGTGGCTTGCCGCCCATGTGACCGGATGGGAGCGGCTTGCCACCCATGTGACCGGATATGAAGATGCCGACGACACTTGTCAGAACCACCTTAAATTACCTCACACACAGCACTGGCATGCATAAGAATAGGATGTAAACTTGTTTTTTAAAAGGCATCTTTGGTTTGTGTTAAAACAACTTCAACACACGCAATGTTCTGATTGCACCACAAACGCAGTAGTCATCCTTACCTTTCACAGAGGCCCTGAGTTTTATAAACATGAGCATGATAGTGTAGAATAATCATATCCAAGGACCAGTGGTGGGTTTCAAAAATTTTTGGAACCTCTTCTGTAGGTGTGGCCTGCTTTCCAGGTCCACTGGTGGAACCTCTTCTAACCGGTTCGGTAGATTTGACGAACCAGTTCTAGGGAACTGGTGCGAACCGATAGGAGCCCACCTCTGGTGCAAACCTATTAAGCCCTAATTGCAAAAAAGTAAAAGTCACCTCCAGATTTTGGAAGGTTCTTGGACAAGATGATTTCCTTGAATGGAAGAGTGGCTTGGAAAATGGGCAGCCCTGCTCTCTGTTTATTTGGTTTGCCTTCCATTGAGAGGGACAAGCAGGCAGGATGGTGGCTAGTCCTCCCTGCCTCTGCCTATTTGTTTAGCAGGACTCGGGAACAAGTAATGACAAAGTAATCATCTCTCAAGCACTGCTCGATCAAGGACAAAATTGGTGTAGCTCCAGCTTTTAGAATATAAGCACTGAAATCAGGTTGCAAAAGCAATAACTTTTTGGAATACAAAAGAGTCAAGTTTTAAGATTTTACTATATAATGCTTTTTGTAGTGTAGTAAGGGTAGCTTCTTGCATTGGGTGTGTTACAGCACTGTCTGTAAAAAGGAGTCTAAACATGGAAGAGGGCAGTGATGGAATGATGACTAACAGGTTGCCCATTTTATAAATGCATGACATATATGAACAAGGGCAGAAGGGCTTCAATTGCAACTCTGCAATTGCCATCTTCCCTAAGCTTTACAGTAATTGAATAACTACAGGTAATCCTCATTTAATGATAATAATTGGGACTAGAAACTCCATTGTTAAGTAACATGGTCATAAGAGGGGGGGGGAATCATGTGACTGCACCATCTAGTGATGGCAGTTCCAGCAGTCCCAATTGTCATTATTAATGGAGGACCACACACATTGTTAAGCAAGGACCTCACGTGATTGTGACTTCTGACTTCCTGCTGGCTTTCTCGTTGATTTTGCTTGGCAATCACAGACGGGAAAGTAGAAAACTACAATCATCTGACCGGTTCACCGACAAATGCGTGCTAGACAAAAGCACGCCGACGAAACCGCGAGAAAACCGCGAGGTCGAAATCGCGCCAACGAATGAGCGCAGAAGTGCGCCGCCAACAGCACATCTTCAACAAAGAACTAATAACAACCTAATAACCTCAACCCTAAACCTAACCCTAACTCTGAACCTAACCCTAAACCTAACCCTAACCCAAACCCTAACCCTAACCCTAAACCTAACCCTGAACCTAGCCCTCAACCCAACTCTTACCTTAACTTAAATCGCGGTTTTGTTGGCGCGGTTTTGTCGGCGCATTGTTGTGGGTGCGTTTATGACATCGCGGTTTTCTCACCGCGGTTTCGTCGGCGCGCTTATGTTGTGTGCGCATTTGTCGGGTCACGCATCTGACCATGGTAATGCTGAAGCAGCCATAAATACGAGGTCTGCTCATATAAGTTGTTCGGAAATGCTGTAAGCTTGAACAGTGGCTGAACAAGCAATGACATTGAATGAGGACCATCTGTATCCTGCTCCTATTTTATTAACTGGATTGGTATTACTGCAAATTTTATGGCAAGGTTACATTTGTATAACTCCAAAAGGTATTTGCAAAGGGATCAAAATATCAAGATAGTGGTCACAAAATGCAGTCAAAGCCCTGCCCTATTTAACAAGCATCCTGATGTGTGAAAGGAAGTAAGGCTTTCATTCCATGATTGTGGCTGCCATCTTGACTGTTTTGACTGCCACATGGATGGTCCAGTAGTTCTACTGGTTGAACTAGGCTGAGAATCTTGAACTTTCCAGTTGTCGTGTGAACAAGGAAATTTGCATAGATTCTGAGTGGCTTAACTAGACTCTGCTTTTGTTGTGGTGCAAACCAGAGGTGGGTTCCTACCAGTTCCCACCTATTCGGTAGAACCAGTTCGTCAAATCTACCAAACCGGTTAGAAGAGGTTCCACTAGTGTATTGAGTATTGAGTATTGAGTAATTTATTTATATGCCGCCCTTTTCCCTGGGGGGGACTCAGGGCAGCTTACAACTCGAAAAGGGAGGGAAACAAACAATTAATACATAAGACAGTACATCATTAAAAGCACAAAAGCTCATACTATTCGGGTGGGTTACAGTCTTTAATCCCAGGCCTGTCGGGACAGCCAGTTTTTAAGGGCTGTGCGGAAGGTCTGGAGGGTGGTGAGGGTACGAATCTCCACGGGGAGATCGTTCCATAGGGTCGGAGCTGCCACCGAGAAGGCTCTCCTCCGCGTAGTTGCCAGTCGACATTGACCGGCAGATGGAACTCGGAGGAGGCCTAATCTATGGGATCTAATTGGTCGGGTGGAGGTAATTGGCAGTAGGCGGTCTCTCAAGTACCCAGATCCACTACCATGCTTTCTAGTGGACCCAGAAAGCAGGCCACACCTACAGAAGAGATTCCCAAAAAATTTGAAACCCACCACTGACACACACACACAGAGAGAGACTCACACAGAGAGAGAAAGAGAAAGGAAGGAAGAAAGAAATAAAGAAAAAAAGAAAGAAAAAGTGAGAGATGAAAGAAAAAAAGGAAAAATGGACATAGAGACAAAAGGAAGGAGAAAGAGAGAGAAAGAAAACACATGGCCGGCAAACCACTCCCACCAGGTCACATGGCCAGCAAGCCACTCCCACAAAGGAGGCCACACCCACAGAGTAGGTTTGAAAAAAATTTGAAACCCACCACTGGTGCAAACATAAGAAAACATATAGAAAATGGGACACGAAATTGGAGAAAAGCATGAGATTGCTACATACCTAGGAATTTCTACAAGATAGACACAATGTATTTTAAAAACTCATATAAAAGAATTAAATAAGTCCACAGGAAAAAGTTATTTTTAATGCAGTGGATTTTTTTCAGGATTCCAAAGCAATGTAAACCACCTTAAATTTGAATGTATTTCTTACTGGGTATTCCCTTGCCATCCTAGAACTAGTGCTAAAACCTTTTTTTTAAAAAAAAAAATTAAATATTTCCCCCCTCTTAAAAGTCTCAGTTCTCATCCATTACCCCTACTTAATTAAGTTTGGAGTATTTAAAATTGCTAATCACATCTTTTGGGAGACTGTACATTTTAAATCACAATTATATGATGAATATTTTATGATATATATCTTTTGTGTATAATTAGGAATAAAAATTTAATCCTAAAAAGATGTTTAATAATTTATACTTCTTTGGGGTTGATTAAGGATATTAACAGGGCTGGGGAAATGATTTAATTATGTCCAAATCAGAAACTTCAAGTGCACTTGTTTTTGAAATTAAAAACTATAGTTAAGAAAAAAATTAAATACCACAATGCTTTGATAACATGCTTCTGTGCAGTTCAAGATTTTTGTTTTACCCACTTTATATCAGCTAGTAAGTATATTTTTTTCTTTTCTTTTCAACAGGTATAGATAATCCACAAATCAAATTTATATAGCCACCCATCTCACATGACTCTACAACATGGGTGTCAAACTTGATTGTATCACATGACGTGTAGTGACATTTTTGTCTTTGCAGAGTTTGGGTAAGCGTGGCCTACAGGTGATGCATCTGGCCCGTGTGCCGCCAATTTGACACACCTGCTCTACAATAAAACAATAATTGAGTCTAAAATAACCATTCGAAATAATTAAATACACATATAATGCACATAAAAATAAGACTCTGGAAGAAGGAGCCAATGTTATACATATACGTGACCCAACAAATGCGCGCACGACAAAACCGCGCTGACAAAACCGCGGCGCTAAAACCGCGACGTCATCAACGCAGCAACAACAGCGTGCCGACAGAAGCGCGATTTAAGTTAAGGTAAGGGTTAGGTTTATGGGTTAGGTTTATGGTTAGGTTTAGAGTTAGGTTTAGGTTTACAGCGCGCTTCTATCGGCGCACTGTTGTCGGCACACTTCAGCGCTCATTCGCTGGCGCGCTTTAGAACTCGCGGTTTAGTCGGGCACGCTTTTGTCGGTGAACCATACATATAATACAATCATCTTGCGGGGTCCCTGTCTCCGTGAGATCCCAGGCCTGTTGGAAAACCACATTTTTTTTGTCAAGAATTCCCCACCATTCAATTAACTACCCACTGGACAGCAAACACAAAAAAATTGATCAGGTAACAGTCCTTATAGAGATGGTAGTAGAGGGGGAAAGTCTTGAATCTTTTGCTTTGCTCGTTCTCTGCCAGCAGTTACAAAGCAGTGACAATCCCTTTTTCTCCTTCCTAGACATGGCAGAGATCATAACTGGCAAAGGTTGGGAGAAAAAAATTGAGATCCTTCCCCGGTTATCTGTGGAGAAGCGAACCTGAGAATCTATATGAGGAATGTCTGCATAGTTTTTTTTTCTCACAAAATACCTGTATATCTCACAAGATTAGAATTGCATGTCCACAAGACATGGGAGGGATTGCATACAGTTGTTTTCCAATTGCTCGTTGACACCTGACACACAAATGAAAAAGTTGCTGATAGAAATCAAGGATTCCTTGAAAACACAGTATGACGGCAACCATCAAAAATAAGGTTTGGGAAATGTGCTTGCAACAATAGCAATAGCAGTTAGACTTATATACCGCTTCATAGGGCTTTCAGCCCTCTCTAAACGGTTTACAGAGTCAGCATATCGCCTCCACAGTATGGGTCCTAATTTCACCCACCTCAAAAGGATGGAAGGCTGAGTCAACCTTGAGCCGGTGAGATTTGAACAACCGAACTGCAGAACTGCAGTCAGCTGAAGTAGCCTGCAGTGCTGCATTTAACCACTGCGCCACCTCGGCTTAATATATGTATTCTGGGGAACTGTTAATGTACGCATGTAAGTGCACATTTAATTTTCATGATACAGAACTGAATATAAATTACAATTACCAATAGCATACACTTCTTTTTAAGATGGGTTAGATACCAATTTCCAATCTAAAAACATAGACATATTTACATTAAGTATGGAACTGTTCTTTGAAATCTTATAGGATTTGTTCTGAAATCAAGGGTTCTTTTATGATTATTTTTGGTGGCTGGGGTTAGAATTTGAGAATTTTTTTTAATAGCAATAGTTAGGCTTATATACCGCTTCATAGGGCTTTCAGCCCTCTCTAAGCGGTTTACAGTCAGCATATTGCCCCCAACAACAATCTGGGTCCTCATTTTACCCACCTCGGAAGGATGGAAGGCTGAGTCAACCTTGAGCCTGATGGGATTTGAACAGCCAAACTGCTGAACTGCAGTCAGCTGAAGTAGCCTGCAGTGCTGCATTTAACCACTGCGCCACCTCGGCTCTTTTAGCTGTACTATTTTACATTTTCAGTTGATATCCTTTTTAAAAAAAAAAAAAAAAGGAAACTCTAGATGGCGCTTTCAAATAACCTTGGGCATTAAAAATTATTTAAATATTAGAGCCGAGGTGGCGCAGTGGTTAGAGTGCAGTACTGCAGGCCACTTCAGCTGACTATTATCTGCAGTTCAGCGGTTCTAATCCCACCGGCTCAAGGTTGACTCAGCCTTCCATCCTTCCGAGGTGGGTGAAATGAGGACCCGGATTGTTGTTGGGGGCAATATGCTGACTCTGTAAACCGCTTAGAGAGGGCTGAAAGCCCTATGAAGCGGTATATAAGTCTAACTGCTATTGCTATTGCTATTGCTATTAGGTCCCACTTCCCTAAGATTTGGATAGTTATATTACAATATCTTAAGTATAAATGATTCGCTTTACAAAAGCTCATTAAGGTGAATACCAATTAAATAATTAAACCATACTTACCATATGTGAACATCAGCTAAAGTATCTCAGAGGAAATGTTACCCTACCACCAAGGAAGCAAAGGAAAGGGAATGAAGTTAGCAAGCTAAGTGATTGTTGTGACAAGGGCAGTGGACAGATCAAACAACATAAATTTGTAACATAAGGGCAAAGTACTGAGAGGGGGGAAAGATTTTTATCCATGAAAAATGCCCAAGAATAACATCCAATCATAAAACAAACACTTCTTGTTTTTGTTATGCACAATGGATGCCACAGAAATACAAAATTATAACTGTGGTATGCCCAGGGAAACAATAGTGGTCTAGCTGCATTACTGAATGCTGTGGTTGGTTGTACCAAAGAAATTCAATTTAAATTTGCATATTCATTGATTGGCAGACGAGACAGAAAAACAGAACAACTTGATATGAAATTATGGTCATGGATATCATGCGGTACATCAACTTCCAAATGTTCCTATATGTGATCCTAGCACCCACACTAAATAAGAAATGTAAAAATTAGCTGAAATGTAGAGAAAATATTGAAGAATCATATAATCTTGTGAGATATCATTGTTCTTGTAAAAGATCTCATAAGAGTATACCAGATACTAAGTGATTGATATGAGTGCCAAGAATCTGAAATGTTGGTTGATCCTTGTTATAAGCAAGGGCAGTCACCAAATTCAAACCTCATTTATAAATAATTTAACATTTTGTGAAGCTAAGATGAGCAATAAAAAGTAAAATAAAAGTAAAGGTATGAAATAAAGTCGAGTCACTTGCCTGTGAGATGGGTAGCTATATAAATTAGATAAATAAATACACCTGCATTGGTCCCCATGCTTTCTTGTCCATAAAATCTAAGTCTTTGAAAACATATTGCATTTTTAGCACAGCTTTACAACAAAAAGATTCAGGTATTTATTTTAAAATATGCTTCCAAGTTCTACAGAATTTGGCCATTGATGTATTTGAGCCAGACTGGGTACAAAATGTAAATTCATAACATTGCAAGATTAAAAAAAAAAAAAAACTGTTTATATTGTTAACCTAATTTTCCTTCTTTAGAAGACTGTATTAGGTGGGTTTAATAAATTTTACACATATTAAAATTACCCTAATTCATCAGAATATTTTATTTGTTGAAATGTGACAACACATCATTTGGGATACAGATGTCTTCACTATACATACCATGTTAGTCTTCTGAGACCCCTTGTAACATTTTTACAATGCGTGCAGCCTGGGATGATGGAAGGAATTATTAGAATGGTCAGTATGATTCTATGTTCTGGAAAGCTCTCTAATCTCCAACAGAAGGCTATCATTTAAAAAGGCTTTTCAGAGCTCAGTTACCCTGCTCAGGAATCATTCTGCCTTATCTCGTTTAGCAAAAAGCAAGTTTACTGTGTATTACTCAACGTTTGTGACATTTTGCCATCATGCGTTCAGAGAATAAAAAAATTGCTCCTTCATAGATGGAATGCCTCACATATACATATATGCATGCGTGACCCGACAAATGTTCGCATGACAAAACCGCGCTGACAAAATCGTGGAGAGAAAACTGCAACGTCGAAATCGCACCAACAGCGCGCCGACAAAAGCGTGATTAGGGTTAAGGTAAGGGCTAGGGTTAGGTTCAGGGTTAGATTTAGGGTTATTACATTGTTTTCGCATTGTTTGTTGAAGGCGCGCTTTTGTTGGCGCGCTGTTGTGGGCGTGATTTTGATGTCGCAGTTTTCTTGCCGCGGTTTTGTTGGCACGCATGTCGTGCGCACATTTGTCGTGCACGCATTTGTCGGTGAACCATATGCATGTGTAACTGTATACTGCTTCTAACAGAACTATCAATTCAGGTTAATAATCCCCAACTACTGAAAACACACTTACTTGGTTTGGAACCTGACCATTGATGTGTATTGGCATCTGATATATAGATCAGTATCTAACCCACTTTCTCCTATTTCCAATTTCTCTACTTGAATTTCATTGGCATTTTATTTCCTCAGCACCTTCAAATCCTCCAATATATTTACATCACTTTTTCTGTTTGAATTTCATTCTTGGCCTCACCTACTCTTATTTTGGCCTTCTCTTATGCCTCTAGTGTAGGTATAAAAGATTGCAACAGGCCATGTATAAGCTTCCTACAATATCTAGTTGTACTAATGCCAGAGTTTAGTATTAGAGTAGAGTACATTGATCGGTTGACAGTTTCACAATCATTTTCAAAGGCTGCGAATTGTGGCAATAGCAAATGGCTGAAGAAATGGAATGCATTAATTTTCATGACTCATAAGGGAATAAAATGGAAAGGCTTTCTATTTCAAAAATAACCCTTGCTACTAAGATTTCATTGTTCCGAAAGTACAGAAGCCATACACTTCTACTTCATTAATCTGAAGACCATCTAGTCAGACTACAGTTGGAGCAAAGCTAAATGTGATTTAACGGAATAAAGTCTGAAGTATGATACATTGTTAACTTTTTTAATGGAAACAGAATAGTTGGTAGTTACTTATTCTTGAAATGTATTTTCAGAGATATCTGAATCACACACAAAGCAGAAACTAACCATTAGGGTATTGGGACAATTAGAGAAAGATAATAGGATGATTTGATGGAGTGATAAATATTACTAATGAACATAATATACCAAACTTGTTCTATAACTATGTAAACTATTACTAATCTAGAGCAGGGCTGAACAGACTTTATCACAACAAATGCCTTTCTAAAAATCACTAATGTAATCTTAAATCATTTTGAAGGGGGAAATAAAAACTGAAAGATACATCCTAAAATCAGATTAATAAAGTTAAGTAACAAAGAAAATATCCAAAGCTTCGGCTCCAAAAATATAATTTCAGGAAAAGTTTCAAAGATGATGGCACAATTTGGGATCTACAAATAATTATTTATCAAAATTGTCACATGGACTCTATGGATTGATATTCTTAGCAATCTCTCTTACTTTTAATTTCATATTTTATTGCCATCAGTATTTAGCTCTAGTTATAATTGAAAATTGTTTCAAGAATTAAAAAAGTCTACAGTCTTTTAGCCATATAGAATATATAACACTATCTTGAATTTATTATATTTCAAATTAATATCCTACAAGTAACACATTTGTAGAAACAATGTGTATCTGATACAAATATCTGTTGTGGAATTGGGGTGCTGTTTAAAGACAAAATATTCTTTTTTTCCAAGAAAAGAAATCAATTTTCAAAGGCAGACATTGATCATTAACAGTGACCATAAAACTTCAATTTAGGGTGTAAATTCCTTAAATCTGTAGGACATACTTTCCTAAACCTGCTGATCACATAACTTAATTACAATAAAAAATAAACAGGGAAAGGTTAGAGTTAACATCAATCAAATTTAAGTTGCTTGCTGCTTGAAAAACGTCAAAATGTTTTCATCATCATATTGTTGCTGCTGCTGTACAGTACATCAAAAACGATGCCATCATTAAATTCAGGGCTTAACATTTGCAGCCGATTCCAGCTAAAAGTATAGCTTTTGGGATAGAAGCGGGGGGGGGTGGGGGGAGAGAGACTGGGTTGAAAATATTTATTCAAACAATTAGGCCACAATTAATCTATACAAAAATTCAACTGTCACATTTCAAAAGAATGAACTAGCTTACAGGAATATTTCAAAGTCAGATGAACAAAAAGAACAATTCTTGGCTATGGGTTTTTTTTTTTTTAAAAAAAATTACAATATACCCAATGAAAACATTATGCCAACATTGAAACATCTTCATTTAATCCAAGGATTAATTTGTTTTGCTAGTAGTAGGTTTTTGATCAAGATTAAGTTGACCTGCAACAAAGAGAGAGATTTTAGACATGTATTTGCATTTCTGTAATATTCAAAATGAATTTTTAACTTTCTAAATAAAGCAGCAGATTTTATAAAATCTCAAAACGATTTAGCATTTCCTTGCATTTTAAAATATGTCAAAACAGAATGATTATAAGAATTTTAGAAACGGTAATAGAAAAAGTAAGCCAGGAGCTATTATCATTTGTATTATTGAATGTGTTTATTGTACTGGATCACTATAAAATTTCTATCACATCGGGCTGAAGAAAGGAATAAACATGTAGAAAAATAAATTAAACTTTCAGAAATTCATTTATAGAGAGAAATAAGTCCAAATAGATGCCTGTCTAAATGCATTGCAATTATGTTACAATTATTTTGCAAATAAACAGATGCAGAATGCTCTGCCTTGTCTCAGCTCATTACCGATTCAAACAATTTGCCCTTCTGGGATCAATTGTTTACTAATAAATAATTGTTTGCAGTCACAAAATGATATTAAATGCTATTCTTATTAGTTTTGCTTCTACATCCTGTAATAAGATTCAAAACTAACCAACTCCCAAGAGTCCAACCTTAACCTTGCTGTTTTTAACAGCCCAGGAAATGATGAACCATCTGTTTCAGAAAATAATGGACAGCTAAGAGGAAATATTGTTTAATTGCAGATTAACCTCCTCGAAAAGCAGAATGAAGCATCCCTATAATTAGCAAGCACACGCCAAGTATCGAAACAGCTGAATGTAAAGTCATATGGTTGTCTTTACTCCACTAAGAGAGTTTCCCATGTTAAATTCTCGCAATGCAAATAATTTACAGGAAGACAGCCATTAGAAAAGGGATAATATGATAAGTGAAAACAATTGCACTAAGCTGATTTGCACTTTATGCCAAGCGTAACAGATCGTACACAAAAATAAACTTAAAAAATAAAATATAAAATGTAGAATTGTTATGATTGACATATAAAATACAGTTAAGTCTAAATCCTATTGCTACAGTGCTGTTTTGGAATGCTGTAGCTGTCTCTATCGTTTCTGACAGTATTTTTAAAGAAATACATTCAAGCACAGCAATAAATTTTCATACAAAAAAAATCTCATTTTATTATTCAATGTTACCTTTAACTAAAATATCAAAACTTTCTATTGGGGTTTCTCTCTACACAAATTGAATACTGAATATGTTAACTAAGAATGTAATGAACATTTGCTGGCACTGCGGGCTATCTTCAACTGGCTCCATTGAATGTGGCTTGAAATGTAATGCTACTTATATACATACTTGAAGCAGATCATACAGCTCAGTGGAAAAAATGTACATAGTACTGAATTCCAGCATGCAGTTTTATATTAATCCAAGGAAATGCCATCACTTTAATCATTTATTGTAAACTGCATTCAGAAATGGGGTTTGCGATTATTTTTATTGTAGGGGAAGGCAAACATATTGCATTTTATAAGTCAAATAAATAAATAATCTTTGAAACCTTAACATTCTTCATAATTCTAGTTCTTTTGCTTGAATGAATTTGGGCTGTCAAATTCATGGCCCGCGGGCCAAGTGTGTCACCTACTGGCCACGCCCAGTTTAGCAAAGGGGGGTAAATTCCCGCTACGTCACGTGACGATGCCGTAACCATGTGAATTGGATACCCCTGCTCTAACTGGACTGATTTTGGAAAAAAGCATTTCGTGAATTCTGTCTCAAAATGCAGTAATCAGGTTAAATTTCATATTGTGAGATACTTTTAATCCAATTACAAGTTTCAATGATACAAAGATACAATGTGATTCACAAAGTAGACAAAATTTAGGAAGATGGCTCAAAGCTTTCCCAATCACAAGAGCTCAAAATACAGTCTAACTTTAAATTGAGAAATGTACATATCTATCTCTTTTTTCTAATATAATATGTGACTATTCAGGTTTTATATGAACAGATTTATCTTTCCTATAGACATTTAGACAATTGTTGTACATCTGCACTTTCATTACCTTTCCTTTCAAAAGACTCATATGCCAATGGCAGTCAGATACTTGTGAGCTAATGACAGCAATCAATATCCTATTTTCAAACCTTACAAACATGCAATGCATTTTCTTATTTTAATATACACTAGAAACAATATAACTGAACAGCACTAATGACGAAAAAAGTCACAATATATTTAGTTTGAGAGTACATATATGAAATCTGTGCACCTTCCCATTTTGTCTGGGTTACCAATGGTGGCATAATTTTGGCTATCAAAGGATTTAAATATGTGTGTGTAATTTACACAACTGCTATTATCTAATTCAGGCCCAACGTATTAAAGTTGAGAGCTGATACACATGCAAAAATGACAGTCAATTGTTTGACAGCTTGAAAATCCTACGTAATAATTTTGCTCACGGTAGTGATCTTTATTTATTCAGCTTTATTTGAAAGCATTATGCCAGAAATAGCATGACTTTGTACAATAGTTCATTCAGAAAGAATGAAATTTTGACCTCCTTCTCTAAAACAAACAGACAATTTTATCCCTCAGTCATCTAATCGCCTACAGATATTTAGTGTTTGGAGAGAAGAGAAAATTAATTCCAGTTTTCCAATGAAGATGCATTTTCCACAGTAGTCAATGCTGTTCATGAATTAAGGAAAATTAATCAACCCTGGAATAACCACCAAGAACATTTCAAGTATCGGTGGAACGTTCTTACTTGGGTTTTGTCTCTGCATCAGTCACTTGGCGAATATAGATACCATCTTCAGGATGTTCAATGTCATCCATTTCATACATATATGAGGATGCTATTGCAAGAGTAGTCCCATCAATACTGAAAGCTAGTGAAGCTATACTGGTAGGGTACCGGTGAAATTGGCAGAGTCTTTTTTTGTTGAACGGATCCCAAATATTGACAAAGCCATCAGAGCCACCTACAAACGGGTGTGTAAGAAGGGAGCCATTAGGAATTAATTATACATTCTTTTGTAACCCTATTAAAAATTTGTAGGGTTAGTACAAAAAGTTTTATTATTATTATTATTATTTTTATAAGAAGAGAACAAAAATCCAGAAAAGAAACAAGCCCTATAATCTGAAATCAGTGCAAACCAATCATAAATTTCAAATGGCATTACATTCTGCACATTTCTCCCCTCAATTTAATATGCTGCAAATGTTCAGGAACTGCAGTTATGGCCAATTAAAACAAGTTCGGGGGCTAAATACCGGTCCAAGACTTCACAATATCCCATTTTCAATTTTAAAAAAAGATCATAAAATGGTTCAGGGCTTGTTGGAGAAATCCAAGTTCCAAGCTACCCCTCAGACATAGAAACTCGTCACATAACTCTGGACAAGTCAAGTTGCTGAACAGAGCAGTTGTTGTGGAAGAAAAATAAGTAGAAACCCGTGTATGCTGCTTAGCTACCAAATAAATAATAAAATGAATGAAGTATTGCATATGAAACCAGGATCACTACCCATACAAATTAGTTCTGAATATCTACTACAAATCATACAGTAAGAAAACAATTACCTGTAGCAAATGTGTTATGGACATTATGAAAAGAGATGGCATTGACAGGGTAAATCTGCTCGATGTTATTCTCCTTCAATCTGTGGCATTTGAAAGCATATTTTTTCTTCTGCACCTCCAAACTTGGGTCCAAATATTCAACTGCAACCCGACCTTCTATGGAGCTCAACACATAACCCTATCAAATGCACAAAGGTCCTTTAGTTATTACAAACAGTTGTGTAAGGTTTTCTTTTGTGTAAATACTTCTATCGCATTCTACATTTGTGCCCTTCAAAATGAATCCTGTACTGTGGAATAAAAGATTCCAAAGATAATTGGAAATAATTTCCTACTTCATGTCTACTGAGACAAATTAATTCAGAAATCTTGGAAACAGAAATACATCCAACACCTTTTCAGAAATGAATTGCCATCAAAAATACTTCATTGGGAACATATTTGCCCACAAGTAATACATGAAATTAATTCCTTCACTGCATTAAAAAAGAAATCTACTTCTAGGACTCCTTACTATTTTTTAATCAAGAGCACAATTTGTTTCCTTTTTTCTTCTACCACAAGAATAGAAAATAATTCTTGCACTGAATCCCATAAAAAAGTAATAGTACAGTAACTGAAATAAAGACTCTCGTTTCAAAATTAATTTTCTTCAGTGTTGACAGGTCCAGGAAAAAAACCAATCTAGAAAGGGCTCCTAAGCAAATATATTTTCTGAAAGCCTAACTTTTAGAAAAATAAAACCATATTAAGCATGGTACTGTTGTAATATTTCCTGTACATTAATTGAACTGAATTTCCATACACTGGAATTGATTCATCAAATTTGATTGACTAGCTTTAAAAATGACATCCCTAGACACAAACAAAAATAGCAAAATTCCAAAGTTTTAATAAGCCAGGAGACAGCTAAAGTAACAACGGCATGTTTCATTCCACCAACTTAAATCTCCTATACAAGTTAAATACCTGTTTGTTGGGAAATGCCCTGATGCAACGGGTCTGATATTTAAGACTTGATTCTCTTCTCTGCTGAACATAGCCCATGTTCCGTAAGTCCCACACCAGAACTCTTCGACCAGCTGTTCCCACTATCAATCTGTCACCAGATACAGACAATGTATATACCTTGAAAAAAGATGTAGAATATTGCATTAGTATATGGGCTGCTAAAGTTTGGTAGACCAAGAATCGAGACCTTGTATTTCAAAGATATTACATATCTGCTTTCCAAATAGCCCAAAGAGGAAAATACCAGTCCTCTATTTACAACCACAATGGAGCCCAAATTTATGTTGCTAAGTGAGACATTTGTTAAGTGAGCATTGCCCCACTTTATGACCTTTCTTGTCACAGTTGTTAAGTGAATCATTGCATGTGTTAGGTTAATAATATGGTTGTCAAGGGAATCTGGCTTCCCCATTGACTTTGCTGATCAGAAAGTCACAAAAGATGCTTACATGACCCCAGGGCACTGCAACCCTCATAAAGATGAACTAGGCCAAATTTTTATCACACAACCATGGGGATGCTGCAACAGTCATGTGAAAAATGGTTTTAAGACAGTTTTTTCAGTGCCGTTGTAACTTTGAATGGTCACTAAACTGTTGTACAGAACTGTTGTAAATCAAGGACAACCTGTAATCATAAATCTCATTCTAGAAAAAATATAAATGTTAAGATAAAAGATAAATTTTGGCCAAGGATATTCTAAGGAATTTAAATTTATCCTACCACAGAAGGTCAAGTTAATTTTATCTATTTAAATGAAATATCTAATCCTAATCTCATACAATAACATACATATAGTAGTTCCCAAAGGCAACAATTAAGACTTGTTCCAATTAATAGTAGAGCCAAAAAATAAACTCTATTGCTAAACAAGCTTTGGTAATGATATTTCATTACTATAGCCACATATAAAAACTTTCATACAATCTCAAATTCCTCCACACCTTTAATATCTTGATATTCATGACAGGATACCCAAAAGTGAAAGTTGATCTTTCTCAGTGGTTCATGTGGAAGTGAAACAAGAGTGAGAGAACCAACCAAAGAATCCTAGATGGCCCCAAAATAGGCAAAGGTCTCATAAGGACTTAACTAAGGGGTTGAGGGAAAATGTTACAGTTCGTACTGTATCTAAAGAATACTTTTATGCTATTATACCTTGGCTAACTAATTACCGTATATTACTGGTTTATAGAAACTAATTTCTTTAAGAATAGAAAAAAGAAAATTTAGAACTCAGGAATGGAAATTTAATGTGCAAATCCAGTAGCTTAAACGACGGTTTTCTTTTATATCTGGAATTTTAGAGTTAATCAATGCACCTTAAGATGGAATTAGAGCAGCAGGGCAGGAATCTGGAATGGTGGGAATATTTACAGGTTAGAAACAGGTTTAAAAGCGATAAGGTACGGTTTGGGATCTACCCAAACTAGATAAAACTAGGGCTAGATAAGATTTTGTTTGGCGGAGACAAGAAAATGTTATCGAAGATTTATCAATTTTTGACCTGCCAAGATGCTAAAGAAGAGATGGATAAAAGCCTTCTAATAGCATGGGAGAGAAACTTTGGCTATGAGATTGAAATGGGCAAATGGTGGGATCTATGGAGTAAGACTATTAAACTTACAATATCTACAGCATTCAAAGAAAACATATACAAGATGGTTTATAGATGGCACTTCCCCCCAACGAGGTTAGCCAAAATGTTTCCTGGGTTATCTCCACTGTGTTGGAAATGTGGAAGAAAGGATGGCACATTCTACCATATTTGGTGGTCCTGTACTGAGGCCACGAAATACTGGAGAAGGATTCAAAAATGGCTAAAAGAGGTTACCGGGGCAAGCATGGAATGGAAACCCGAGAATCTTCTACTAAGCATTAAACCAGAAAACATGAGCAATTCAATATGGCATTTGAGCCTACATATAATTGTGGCCGCAAGAATAACTTATGCACAATTTTGGAAATCCACTACCATACCGTCGGAAGATGCTATAATTAAAAAATCTATGAATGTGCAGAAATGGACAGAATGACGGGTTGGCTGAGGGACAAAGGAGAAACGGAACATTATCTTAGCTGGAACCTATGGTATATGTGGGCGACAAGGAGAACAGCAGGGACTTAAAACGGGGAAAGTTAAATAGCAGTTGTTAACAATGGGAACTAAAAATGAACATGGGTATTGTAATAGATCCCTGAATTTTGTAATGAGAAGATGTGGCTTAGAGACCTAACAATGTGGAAAGAAAAAAAAGTTGGGCTGTGAATGACTGTCACCGCGGGGGGGTGGGGGGGTTGTATGTTTAAAATTGTATTTGTATTTGTATGTTTTACTCTTAAAAAAATGTATAACTAATAAAGATTACTTTTAAAAAAAATCAATGCACCCTAAGAGATCCAATTTGGTCTACTTATTAAAGATGTTGGACTAGAAGCAAGGAAATTGTGAAAGCCAGTGTGTCTGTCTGTCTCTCCCTCCATCCGACCGTTGTTTACTTTTATTATTTGTATTTTGTCTTTTTATGTTCCCCTTTTTCCCCCTTGAATTGTTCGCCGCCCTGAGTCCTCCCGGAGAAGGGCGGCATACAAATAATAAAATTCTATTCTATTCTATTTTATTCCTCTCTTTCTCGGACTTAGGAAGAAGACAATGGCAAGCAACTTCTCAAAGTGCTTTGATTTTTTCCCCCATTTACCAGGGATCAACTCTGACTTGCAAGACAAAACAAGCACACACAGAAATAAGCACTCTAGCCAAGGGTAAATCTCCAGTTTTCTCCCATCATTTTCTCCTGAATAAGAAAAGGAAATTTCAATATATAATCTCAAAGCAATGACCTAATCTGGGAGGTATTCGATTTGCTCAAAAACATTTTAGTTGCATGCAAACTTAACTGTTCCAAGTGAACATTCTTGAGAATATTGAACATTCTATTTTTCCTCCTGATGATACTTGTTTGGAACATCCAGATATTTTGTTCTACAAATGTTTTATTCACAGAAAAGCAGGTTTTGCACATCTCTATTACACTCATTTTTTTAAAGTCACTATGCAATTATGTTTATTGATATGTATGGTAATCAGTAGAATTAATCCATGTTGAAATGATGTACAGTACTCTAAATAATTTAAGAACAAACCTTTTCAGGCTGAGAAAATGTTCCTGCATTGCAAGGTGTTCTTGGATCCCATAACTTGACTGTTTGATCCCAACTTCCTGTTACCATTACATTCACTTCTGGACAATATTCAACACATCTTATAGGAGCATCGTGACTGCCAACAAGATTTTCTGTTTGGGAAAAAAAAATAATGTATTTAGCTTTACTAGATTCAGGGATAGTGAAATGTAATAAAAGGATTAAGGCAATATTCACACACAAGTATCAAGGTTTGACAGGCCATTCATTAATCTATGTAGATGCTGGGACATCCTTTAAAGAATGCTTGATCCTCTAATCTTTGTAACAGATATACGCTCCTGAAGTGTTAAATGTAGACTAATAGGTATCAACTCACTATTTCAAAGGAGCTTAGCAGGGAAGTTGGTGCCCATGCAGAGACTTTCAAATGAATAAGAGAGATTTATGCACCTAACTGCTGGACACAACTGAAAATTCTAGTCATGAACGGCTTATCAGGAAGATTTAATAATTGGTGAATATAACATGACAGCATTAGTGCATGCCTTTAGCGCTATTTAAGATACAAAACAATTTCAACAAACTATTGTCAATAAGTTCTTCTTCCTACATTACTATTCATTTTATCAACACAGTAGTATTAAACTGTTTAGAAGCTTTTCCAGTGATGTTTAATACAATTTTTAGTTTAAAATCTTTTATTGCTTTAAATAGCTTTTTCCTTCAAAGTTGCGGCTGAGCTTTCCAACATCTTCAATTTCTACAAACATCCTATGGAAAGTTTTTATTAATTTATGTCGCAGCATCTCATTTCATTCAGCTAGTCTACTTCCAAATATCTAAGTGCCTGATCATAGATCTCAATAACACAGGTAAAAACAAATTTAAATAAATAAAGTTTTTAAAATAATGATGGCCATTGGAAGATACTCTTAACAAGCTACATATTTTGCAATTATACACTATACTCATGTATCAGAAACTTAGTAAACTGCTTTCTTCAGATTACACCATTAGCCTCCATTTTTTTTAAAAAATGAGAAAATCTCTCATGAAATTTTTTCACAGAAAAAGTCAACCAAATATAAAGTTCACTTTAAAAAAAATATTTGAAAGTTTCTCTTTGTTTTAACTGAAAGAAGTTTCAGGAACAATTTAGCATAATTTGGAATAAGAAACTGTCAAATACTGGGGTACAGATGGACATGCTATTTCAGTAATTTATAGATGAATGAATGTCTTTTTTCCACAATCTCAGCAAATAGAATATTGCAAGAAGGAAGCCTATGACATTAAATTGCCATGAATACAATAGTAAGTGAAACAATCACTGTCTACAGTATGAGAGATAATATTGGTTGTCACCTCCCCGTGTTTTGTTAGACAAATTAATAAGATAGTGTTTAAATTAAAAAAGATTACATTGCAGCTGATTTTAAAAAGAAAAAATAAAACATTTTCTATCAGAAACATCTATAGCAATAATGTACAAAATTTGATCAGAATTTTATATTTTGTTGAATTATATTGAAGTCCCATATGTTGACTCAGAAATAAGTTCCAAGGAATGTATGAAAGTTTATTCTCAGATAATAAGTAATGGCTTGGTGCCCACATGGTTCAGCTATTCAAGCATATTCTGTTTTCTGACTGCAGGCTTTATACACTATCAGGTGAGTTTACCTTGATCAGTGTTCAAGTCATGCATTTTCAGCTGCCGATCTAATCCTCCACTCCAGGCATGTGTTGGGTCCTTCAAAACAAACAAAAGTGTTCACATGTTGTATAATTGAAGAATAAACACGGTAAAAGCCACTTTTTCCTCCAATGATATATATAAATCTGTAAAGCATATAAATGTTGCATACATGTGAAATTAGCAGGTTGCTGTCTTATTATTGTAATTGGGTTCCTGTGTTATTTTATGGTAATGCCATCAGGACACATAAGCAGAAAACATCAGGAAATTTATGTGGGGCCCTCACAGTATATGAGGAAGGAATAGTAGCTCAACTTACTAGAGATGAGTTTATTTTTAATCAGCGGCCCAAGCACATAGAAAAATAAAGATTAAAATGTAAGCTCTCATTCAACACTTTATCAACAATATTAATTGTATTAAAGCTATCCATCTTTGTGTCAAGAGTCATCATTTCAGGATAAAGTGCTCTACAGATCTCATGGCTTTGATTCTGTTGAAATTTTGAACTGTTTTGCCTTTTTCTTCCACTTACTGATAAAGCATGTTGCCCGATTAAAGGTTCTGGAAAACTTAAAAGAATTATCCACTATTTATGTAATTTGGGCTACTTCTACTAAGTATCATCAGTAAACTACATTTCAGAGGTTTTCCTCCCATGGCTAACTTTGCTTTGTATATATCAAGATTATCATATTCTAAAAATAATTTAACTTAACCAAAGATGCAACAATTATATGAGAAAGAACAAATTATTAGTTATGAAAAGTAACATGAAAGATGATTTCTGACTTAGATGTCCATTCAAAATTTGGCCAGGCCAATTTTGACTAGTTACCTGTCATTAATTCAATTTTATTTTGATTTATTGTATTGTATCTTGACTTATTTCAAAATCTTCAATTCAACAAGCCAATTATCTGGGAGTCACTTCAAGATGCAAAGTAAAAGAGAAGATTAGAAATAAGGCTATTCCATCACCCCTATTAAAATGAGCTCTCTTAATCATCCTTCAACAGTCACCTAGCAACAACCATTCCAACATGCAACACAATTAAAGAACAAGGGGGAAAATATTCCAGCACCTCTGAAAAACAATCTGCATTGTGTTCTTGCTCAACTATCAATTAGCTAACAGTAATGTTACCAGGCTGAAAAACCAAAGGTCAGGAACAGATCTAGAATTCAGTTTTTAGCCCTTTTAAATTGTGGCACTCACTCTTCCTGCGGTACTTGAGACCACCTACTGCCAATTACCTCCACTCGACCAATTAGATCCCACAGATTAGGCCTCCTCCGAGTTCCATCAGCCAGTCAATGTCGACTGGCAACCACGCGGAGGAGAGCCTTCTCTGTGGCAGCTCCGACCCTATGGAACGAACTCCCCGTGGAGATTCGTACCCTCACCACCCTCCAGACCTTCCGCATAGCCCTTAAATCCTGGCTGTCCCGACAGGCCTGGGGCTAAAGACCTCACCGTACCCGAATAGTATGAATGTTGTGTTTTTTAATGAAGTACTGTCCTATATGTAACTTGGTTTGTCCCCCCATCCTTCTGAATCGTGAGCCACCCTGAGTCCTCCCAGGGAAAAGGGCGGCATACAAATATTAATAAATACCAAATACCTGCTGCCTAGACTTTTAAGAATGAAACAAGAAAAAAATTACAGCTGAACATTGTGGCAACTAATATGAAGAACTTTGTTTTTCTCCTCCAGCTTTTCATCCTTGTTCTTCATGTCTTTTAGACAGTTGCCATCTTCGAGTTTACAAGATCACTTTTGTTATTTATAATCAGCCTGAAACTTGTCTTTTTTCAAGTCCCCAAATTACAAAAAAAAAGTTTGCTTCTATTATTGTAAAATATCTAAACTCATTTGAATATGGCACTATACATATATAAAAACATCATAACTATACCAATACATAACAAACTTGGTTCATATTTTCACCAATTAATTGAAGGTCTGGATAAAGAGTAGCTCATGTAGAAATACAAAGATTTTTGACAATAATATAGACTATTTCCAGAAAGGAAGAGCTAACAAGTCCACATATGTGCAAAACACTAACATGTTTCAGAATTCTGTCCAGCACAAAGTTCTGGTCACATATTAGATTAACTAAGTATTTCCTTCGTATTTTCTTGGAATTTTCAAATTTCAAAACATGAAAAAACTTACATAAAAAGCACAGTCAAGAACTGCTCCAGTGTGTTGATACTTGAGTCTCATTGTATTAGCAGGAACATCATACAATCGAACAGTTGTATCCCAAGAAGAAACTAGCAGAAACTGAGAGGTGTTTGGGTTGAATTTCACTGATGAGATTCCATCTTCTGGAGGTTGGTTCAGCTTAAATTCATTTGATCCAGTCATCTGATAAGATTGTGCAAAATTAGATGCGCACTTTTAAATTATTGCTTAAACTTTCTAGATAAACATGTTTGGAAGTTCAATTACTATTGATTTAGTCGTTTCATTATAAAATTCTTAACTGTATAATTCTGCAACATGCGCCTGCACAGTATGAATTTAATTGAAGAACTTTGCAGTATTACCATTATATTTCTTGTTCATTTTTATGAGTGTAATTTCACATTACGCATATTTGTGGCAGTGGAGTCATTGGTGTTCCAGGAGGTGGGTTGTTTGCTTGCACATGATTCACCATACAACTAAGTAACACTAATATGGATGCCAGTGGCACTGATGATGCTATCTAATTGAATAATGAAATATCTGCAAGAAAGCATCAAGGACTCCATACAGTTCGACGCTGAGCTACATATATTATCTTTTATTGGTATATGTGTGGCATTTATATGTTGTAAAACCATGTTGTGATTTAAACTAAAAAAAGAAAAAGTATTCTAGCCATAAAGAAGTTTCATTGCTTTTTTTAATCTTATATTACTCAAAACTATATCAATTTTTAAAAAGATAAATATGTTATCATTGAAATTACATTTACCTAAAAATATTATATAAAAATAGTCCAGTATTATCCTACACTAGGGGTCTCAAACCCAATTGCATTGCATTGAGTTGCTGACTCAGTTTGCTAAAAAAATTTGTAAACCGCTTAGAGAGGGCTGAAAGCCCTATGAAGCGGTATATAAGTCTAATTAATGAATAAATAAATAATAAATAAAGTCATATTGTGATGTGTCAGGATGTGTTTTGCCTTTGCGGAGCTCAGATGGACATAGCCTGCGCGGGCCATATTTGGCTTGCGGGCTGCCATTTTGATTGGTCTGTCCTACTCATAAAATCTTTTTATGAGGCATCCTCTCTTGTAATAACAGTATCTGAAAAGTAATTTTGCATCTTATAGCAAACCTGTAAAACAGTCTTTAATGCTGCCAGAGAAGGAAATACAGTTGACCTGGATTACTGTTCAAACCACCACTTTTCTGATCAAACTCAACACTCAAATTACTTTAGAAATCTTGTCCAACTTTCTCTTTAAGTGGGCAATATTGTACACGGTTACCTGACATCAGCACAAATGAATTCACTGCAATCTTTTTGTATCACGCTTTATTTTTAAAAAAATAACTCAAGGCTGCAAACATAGCCAACACACCTTTTGCCTTCTTTTGTCCCCAAAACAACCCTGTGAGTTGTGCTGTGTGTGTGTGTGTGTGTGTGTGTGTGTGTGAGAGAGACTGGCCCAAGGTCACCCAGCTGACTTTCAATAACTAAGGCTGAACTAGAACTCACAGTCTCCCACTTTCTAATCTAGTCAACCACTAGGCCGAAGTGATTCCACTAGTCATACCACCAATTATCTTAAAATAAAAAGAATTAAAGGGAGGGGGGGCAGAAAACCACAGTAACAAAGTACAAATAAACAGAATTGGGCTTTATTTAAAAACAAAAAATGCACATGCACAGCAAGAAGTCTTCTGTTTGACACTTTCAGTAGTGGGATTACTACTACTAAATCTGGCCTATAAAAGATGATCCTACTAAATGACAGCAAAGTCTTAACGCCTGGCTGTCATCTGCTAATTGTCCAGATGTTTACAACCAGCTCTTCACAACCCTTCACATCTTCGACTTTGAATTCAGAGCCTTTTCTCCTAAAACTCATTCTGGATCAACTTTTTCCTAATATGAAGATTCTGGAAGTGGTGGCCCTAAAATTTCTAAAGGGATTTTATATGACAAAAATCTGACATAGCTTGAACACTTTTATTACAGTGACCTCAATTTACAATTGATAGTCCTTGACTTACAATTGAGCCCAAAATTTATGAGACATTTGTTAAGTAAGTTAAGTGAGTGCCCCATTTTATGACTTTTATTGCCACAGATGTTAAGTGAATCATTGCAGTTCTTAAGTTAGTAACATGGTTGTTGAAACTGGCTTGAAACTGAAACTGGCTTTCCCCATTGACTTTGCTTGTCAGAAAGTTGCAAAAGCTGATGTCATGACTCCAAGGCACTGCAACCGTCATTAACATGAATCAGTTGCCAAATATCTGAATGTAAATCGCATAGCCAGGGGAATGCTGCAACATTTGTTAAGTGTGAAAAATGGTCATATGTCACTTTTTTCAGTGCCACTGTAACTTTGAATGGTCACTAAATGGATTGTTGGAAGTTGAGGACTACCTGTATAGCTTTCTCGTTTAGTGCCCGTGATCCACTGTAGGATGCTGATGATCTCCTGGGTGGCCTTCCTACCTACCCAGTTTGGCCCGGCAGGAGCCGTTGGGAGCTGCCACCAGACTCCGACAGCAAGGGGCCCTATGAGTTGGCCCTGGAGGATGTGGAGGACCCTGGACAGGATTCCGACTCCGAGCAGGGCGCAGAGAGACTGGTTGGCTACCAGGTGGCGCCTGAGCCTTGGATCAGTGGGGAGGAGATAAGAGAGAGCGATCCAGAAACCAAGTGTGAGTTGTTCCGGGATGCACGCAGTCGAAGGGCTACAAGAACTACTACGTAATTATAGGAGGTAATTACGCTCAGCTGATGGTCATTAGGCTCCTCTCCCAGACTATAAAAGAGACTGCTTGTGCCACGCCCTTCTTGCAGAAGTCAACGTTTGGGACTAAAGAGAAACGAACTTGGCAGGCTGGATTGCTGGCAGAGTTTGTTTGCATTGCTGCCACAGTTTGTCGGACTTGCTGCCAAAGTCCTTATCTGTTTGTTTATTTGGCTTTCAGCCCCCGAGAATCTGGACTTGTTATTAAAAGACATTCTCATTTAAGCGTGTCTCGGCTTTCGTTACGGGACGGAGGAGGGGGTCAGAACACTACCCCATAGGAGAAATTCAGCCAGTTGGATACTATCCATGCTTACTTAAGAGGCCAAAGACTGCCCCCCCCCGACTTAGGCAGCCTTGAATGCAGGAAAAGACAAGAGAGGGAGGGAGGGAGAGGGAGAGCGAGAGAGAGAGAGCAAGAGAGAGAGAAAGAGAGAGAGAGAAATAAATAAATAAATAAATCATAAGGAAGGAAGGAAGGAAGGAAGGAAGGAAGGAAGGAAATCATGATGAAGGAAGGAAATCATGATGAAGGAAGGAAAGAAGGAAGGAAGGAAGGAAATCATGATGAAGGAAGGAAGGAAATCATGATGAAGGAAGGAAGGAAGGAAGGAAGGAAGGAAGGAAGGAAATCATGATGAAGGAAGGAAGGAAGGATGGAAGGAAGGAGGAAGGAAATCAGAAGGAAGGAAGGAAGGAAATCATGATGAAGGAAGGAAGGAAGGAAGGAAGGAAGGAAATCATGATGAAGGAAGGAAATCATGATGAAGGAAGGAAAGAAGGAAGGAAGGAAGGAAATCATGATGAAGGAAGGAAATCATGATGAAGGAAGGAAGGAAATCATGATGAAGGAAGGAAGGAAGGAAGGAAGGAAGGAAGGAAGGAAGGAAGGAAGGAAGGAAGGAAGGAAATCATGATGAAGGAAGGAAGGAAGGATGGAAGGAAGGAGGGAAGGAAATCAGAAGGAAGGAAGGAAGGAAATCATGATGAAGGAAGGAAGGAAGGAAGGAAGGAAATCATGATGAAGGAAGGAAATCATGATGAAGGAAGGAAAGAAGGAAGGAAGGAAGGAAATCATGATGAAGGAAGGAAATCATGATGAAGGAAGGAAGGAAATCATGATGAAGGAAGGAAGGAAGGAAGGAAGGAAGGAAGGAAGGAAATCATGATGAAGGAAGGAAGGAAGGAAGGAAGGAAGGAAGGAAATCATGATGAAGGAAGGAAATCATGATGAAGGAAGGAAGGAAGGATGGAAGGAAGGAGGGAAGGAAATCAGAAGGAAGGAAGGAAGGAAATCATGATGAAGGAAGGAAGGAAGGAAGGAAGGAAATCATGATGAAGGAAGGAAATCATGATGAAGGAAGGAAAGAAGGACGGAAGGATGGAAGGAAATCAGAAGGAAGGAAGGAAGGAAGGAAGGAAGGAAGGAAGGAAGGAAGGAAGGAAATCATGATGAAGGAAGGAAATCATGATGAAGGAAGGAAAGAAGGACGGAAGGATGGAAGGAAATCAGAAGGAAGGAAGGAAGGAAGGAAGGAAGGAAGGAAGGAAGGAAGGAAGGAAGGAAGGAAGGAAGGAAGGAAGGAAGGAAATCATGATGAAGGAAGGAAAGAAGGACGGAAGGATGGAAGGAAATCAGAAGGAAGGAAGGAAGGAAGGAAGGAAGGAAGGAAGGAAGGAAGGAAATCAGAAGGAAGGAAGGAAGGAAGGAAGGAAGGAAGGAAGGAAGGAAGGAAATCATGATGAAGGAAGGAAATCATGATGAAGGAAGGAAGGAAGGATGGAAGGAAGGAGGGAAGGAAATCAGAAGGAAGGAAGGAAGGAAATCATGATGAAGGAAGGAAGGAAGGAAGGAAGGAAATCATGATGAAGGAAGGAAATCATGATGAAGGAAGGAAAGAAGGACGGAAGGATGGAAGGAAATCAGAAGGAAGGAAGGAAGGAAGGAAGGAAGGAAGGAAGGAAGGAAGGAAGGAAGGAAGGAAATCATGATGAAGGAAGGAAATCATGATGAAGGAAGGAAAGAAGGACGGAAGGATGGAAGGAAATCAGAAGGAAGGAAGGAAGGAAGGAAGGAAGGAAGGAAGGAAGGAAGGAAGGAAGGAAGGAATCATGATGAAGGAAGGAAATCATGATGAAGGAAGGAAAGAAGGACGGAAGGATGGAAGGAAATCAGAAGGAAGGAAGGAAGGAAGGAAGGAAGGAAGGAAGGAAGGAAGGAAGGAAGGAAGGAAGGAAGGAAGGAAGGAAGGAAGGAAGGAAGGAAGGAAGGAAGGAAGGAAATCATGATGAAGGAAGGAAATCATGATGAAGGAAGGAAAGAAGGACGGAAGGATGGAAGGAAATCAGAAGGAAGGAAGGAAGGAAGGAAGGAAGGAAATCAGAAGGAAGGAAGGAAGGAAGGAAGGAAGGAAGGAAAGAAGGAAGGACGGAAGGAAGGAAGGAAATCAGAAGGAAGGAAGGAAAGAAGGAAGGAAGGAAGGAAGGAAAGAAGGAAGGAAGGACGGAAGGAAGGAAGGAAATCAGAAGGAAGGAAGGAAGGAAAGGAAGGGGAAGGGAAGGAAGGAAGGAAAGAAGGAAGGAAGGAAGGAAGGAAGGAAAGAAGGAAGGAAGGAAGGAAAGAAGGAAGGAAGGAAGGAAGGAAGGAAATCAGAAGGAAGGAAGGAAAGAAGGAAGGAAGGAAGGAAGGAAAGAAGGAAGGACGGAAGGAAGGAAGGAAATCAGAAGGAAGGAAGGAAGGAAGGAAGGAAGGAAAGAAGGAAGGAAGGAAGGAAGGAAGGAAGGAAAGAAGGAAGGAAGGAAGGAAGGAAGGAAGGAAGGAAGGAAGGAAGGAAATCAGAAGGAAGGAAGGAAGGAAGGAAGGAAGGAAGGAAGGAAAGAAGGAAGGACGGAAGGAAGGAAGGAAATCAGAAGGAAGGAAGGAAAGAAGGAAGGAAGGAAGGAAGGAAAGAAGGAAGGACGGAAGGAAGGAAGGAAATCAGAAGGAAGGAAGGAAGGAAGGAAGGAAAGAAGGAAGGAAGGAAGGAAGGAAGGAAAGAAGGAAGGAAGGAAGGAAGGAAGGAAGGAAGGAAAGAAGGAAGGAAGGAAGGAAGAAAGGAAATCATGATGAAGGAAGGAAGGAAATCATGAGGGAAGTAAAGGGAAAAGGAAAGGAAACGGGGACCCTCCAGTAACGTGGGGGTGGATTAAAAGGCCTACTTCTTTTTTCACGGAGCGCTCTCTCGATTTGAAGGCGCCAATAGGGAGCTCTGCCCCCTCGCCCGTTCCCCACCACGAGGCCCACCCCCATCCCCGCTCACCTTGTCCTCCAGCGTTAATCCGAGCGACGCCTCCCGCGCCAACCGCTCTTCCGCTCCGCACCAGACGTAGAGTAACGCACGCGCGCGCGCAAATTTTTCCTTTCCCAGCGGCCTCAGCGCCCTCAAACCGGGATTGGCTGGTTTGAATTACTCAGCGGCACGCACGGGCAGACCAGCACGCTCCGTGAAGCTAAGACTACAACGACCGGCATGCAGCGCGCTCAAAGCTTAGTCGCTGGCCGCCTTTTGCTTCGAGCCGGGGAAATGGGCATTCCGTATCAGTTGCCTCCTTTCTAAGAAACTGGGTTTCAACCGGCGCCGTCAGCATCGGGACGAAAGCCACGGAGGGAGAACTTTTAAGAAACCACTGGTTTAAATTTGTGGGTGTTTCCCGCCTTGGACTTAAATTTTAGAACGGCGTTCAAGCCTAAAGTTGTTGGCTAACGCAGTGTTTCTCAACCTTGGCAACTTGAAGATGTCCGGACTTCAACTCCCAGAATTCCCCAGCCAGCATTCGCTGGCTGGGGAATTCTGGGAGTTGAAGTCCGGACATCTTCAAATTGCCAAGGTTGAGAAACACTGCGCTAGCGCCTCTTGAGTGCAAACATCCGAAGGCTCGCTAGGCGGCAATAAAGAGCGGGTTTGTCCCTCTGTTGGCTGCGATTTTTTTTTTCCCAATCCGAAATCCATGTCAAACCAATGTGCACTCATCGACCTACCGAATTGGCAGGCTCATAGAAGGGGAGCATGATTGCAAACCTCCCTCGTTTGGAGAAACAGATTTCCTGGGAAACGGAAGGGAAGCACCCCTACAAAACGTATTCTTCTTTAACCGAGATAAAAAGGCACGTTTTTCAGGAAGCTCCCATTGGGAAGCGAAGATTTCATATAAAGCCGTATGTTTGACCTAACCATCACACGCCCTCCAACTTGTGATCAGAGGTTCTCTTGATTTTAGTTAGAATTTGGTTCCAAAGAACGGGTAGATGGCCTTTACCATCCGGTCGTTTAAAATTTCATGGGCAAATAGAACCAATACTATTCTTCGATTGTCTTCCTGCAAAACATACATTCAAGCCACCGTTCGCATTGAGAACCCCAGCATTTCTAGCAAAGCCTACAGTATATCCCTTCCAGCGCAGAAGAAAAATAACAAAAATGACACAGACTTTTCCGGGAAGAATTCATGTTTCCTATGACATCTTGTCAAAGCAAATCCCACTCTTTTTTTTTTTATTGGGTTCAGGATATAAAATAAACATCTCATTGGCCCTTAATACACTTGTCAATTATCCTTGTCAATTTGCCTTCCGAGGAAGACAATTTTTAATCCCTCTTTTCTGCTGTTCAATGTATAGATTCTCAATAAATCATACCGATATATATATATATATATATATATATATATATATATATATATATATATATATATATATATATATATATATATATATATTCTCCGAATTTTCACATTTTTTCTTCACGTGAAACAACTATTAACAAAAATAATTTTATTATCTTTGATCATAAAAATGTAGTGTTTGAAAACTTCTCTCGTGTTTTGAGGCTTTTGCGTAAACCTGTGGTTCCCTAATTAAAGAGAATTAACGCTACCGATTAAAAGAAGTTTCATATCCTATGTCGGGAAAGGCGCTTCTTCAAATTGTTTTTCCCGTCCTAATTGGTTTAATTTTTAAAAACTTGGAAAAAGTTTTCCACGTGGAAAGAAGGCAGCTCAGTGAGCCTTAATGATTGTGGACAAATTAGGAGACCACATATTTACAGATAGATTCATTATAAAGGTGCTTTAATGAGGAAAAAAATCCACCATTTAAAAAAAAAAGTTATATTGTCCTTCCTCCCCAAAGTCTGGCTTTGTCGCTGATTCAAAGCCAGCCACCATGTCTTTTCCTCCTTCCTTTAGCTTTTGGTCATTTCCGTAAAAGCTTTAGGTCCAAAGTATTTCTTAATTCTTTATCACTGCCATCTACCCAGCACAATCAGCTCCCAGGTTTTTAAAGTGCGAGGGATTAATCCGCGATGTGATGTTGCAACAAGAGATGAGCATCTTGCCTTAGCTGAAACAATATTTGTTTTAATTTAGACGGGTTCGGTCCTGAAGATTGTGGATATAGCCGTGTGTGTGTGTGTGTGTGTGTGTGTGTGTGTACACACAGAGATATTCTGCTTCTATTCAATAATTAGTGGCGATTCATGGGATAAAAGGAATATGTGTACTGTGAGTAATGGGGAGTGGCAATTTAAAATGTGACAAAAATGCAGTCAATTTATATAAAAACTACAGTGTGGCTTCTGTTTAGATTATGATAAGGGAGGGACATAAGGGAGTAAACACACAAACTATTCCTTTATTCAAAAGACGGAAATGAAAGCAGAGGAGGGTCTACGTTAAGACCCCAGAACTAACCACACATATTGGAAGCACGTTATATTCACAAGATCAATAGGACATCCTTTTTCTGGAGTTGTGGGATCCTAAACGAATTAATTCCGAAGCATTAGGCTTTTATATATCTAATTATTGTCAAAGCAAACTTTTTAGCAATGTTTCACGTATATCTATTGAAGATAGTCTGAAGCTGAAAAATACCTTTCCCCGGGCTCTAAATGAATATGTTTTTTGCTTTTGTTTTGCTGCTACTACTGGAAAACCTGAAAATTAATCTACTATCTAGTATTTACCAGTTGTTGGAGGGGGGGGGATACGTGGATTTAATATGAAGCATCTCGCTAGCATGTTTCATTTATCTGAGCAAAGAGACATTGGGTTCCTACTTTTGAAATATTAATTTCCCCCCAAAATGCACATCCTGTTGAGGATGTGGAAGCTCTAATCCCCCCCCCATCTCCTTAAAAAAAAAACATCGTGAATCTAAATTACTGAAATATTGGCTGCATTTTCAAATAGCTTTCCCTCTTAAGATCCGAAACTACTAACCCAGGAAAACAGGTGGCTGCGCTAACCACGGAACGACTCCCGAGATTTAAATAACACTTGACGAAGCATTTACTTTTTGTTTTGTTTAAACGATTAGCGTTACTCCTTTCGGGCAGATCCGAGGCTGCAGGTGTTTCTCAACGCTTGGGTGAACGCTTCAGATCAATCACGGCTGGGCTATAATGTCACTTTCTGGTTTTAAAAGGCCTGGTGAAAGTACTTTTTACCTGAGATCGTGGCATTGAACAGAATGCGCCTCAAATTCTGAAGAAAGCCCATTTCCGGAAACACTTGTCAATTCGGATCATTTAATAGAGAAGGTACGCCTATCCACACACACACACACACACACCCTTTTGCTTTTTTCAAATAAAGAAAAGAAGGGACCGCTTCAATCCAGGGACGGCTGAAAATTGCGCGTCTGCTGTTTATCAATGGAACTTTCCTGAACATTTCAATGGGGCGATAGCCGTTGAAAATGAGCAAGAGTTTTCATCTGGGGTTAGAGAAAGGGGCAGAGAAATAGACGTAGATGCTATCTTGACTATCAATTGATTGGCTGAAAATAGCACGTTTAAGTCATCCGCATGTGATTAAAGCCATTCAAATCAACTGTCACCTTTCACTGTTCATCCTATTGATTTCAAAAGGTAGTTCTTCCAACTGAATGGTTTATATTAGTCCAACATCTACACTGCCCCTAAATATATATATATATATATATATATATATATATATATATATATATATATATAGATATAGATATAGATATAGATATAGATATAGATATAGATATAGATATAGATATAGATATAGATATAGATATAGATATAGATATAGATATAGATATAGATAGATAGATAGATAGAGAGAGAGAGAGAGAGACAGAGAGAGAGAGAGAGAGAGTGCTGATAAATAGAATATATATATATATATATATATATATATATATATATATATATATATATATATATGCTATATTTATGCTGATAAATAAATAAAGGGAGACTAGTATAGATCTATTTCAAGCTATTTAGCTCTCATCTCATATATATATATATATATATATATATATATATATATATATATATATATATATATATATATATATATATATATAGAGAGAGAGAGAGAGAGAGAGAGAGAGAGAGAGAGAGAGAGTGTCACAACCCCTGGTAAGCCCCAATTATGGGAGGAAGCTAACTGCTTCCATCATCTGTCAATCGGCTCGTCACAAGAGTCCATCACGACAGAAACCCAATATTTTTACTGGGGCCTTTGTTATATTTGTGTTTTTTTATTGTGCCTTTATTTATTCATCAGCACAAATAAAAAACACACACACACACACTATATATATAGTGTCACAACCCCCGGTAAGTCCCAATTATGGGAGGAAGCTAACAGCTTCCATTTATTTATCAGCACAAATATAACACTATATATATATATTCCAGAAAATGATCACGTCAGAATTCTGTAAATTAAGAATTCTCTAAATTAAGTTGCTCTATGTTGCTTAAATGATAAATTCTCTAAAGTCTCTCGTGGATTCTAAATTCTCTAAATCCAGGAATTAACCTAAGTGAAATGGAAAGGGGGGGGGAGGGGAGAAAACCGCATAAATAAAGAAGAACCCGTTTCAAATAAATTCTGTTTGGATGAAATAGATTTAAAAATCAAGAAGGGCGGATGAACTGAGCATGCGGCCAAAATTGTTAGAAGCAAGAACTCCTAAACTTAATTCGATCCACCAGGGAGCTTGAATCCCGAAATATAAACAGATTTTATTTTTTTTAGAAGAACCCTCCATCTTTTGTAACCCAGCCAAACATGCCTAATTGTGAAACATCAAACCTTAACCATCGAGCGAGCATAAAGTATTTATCAATCACGTTGCTGAAATGATTTTTTTTTTTAAAGGATTCTAACAATTGGGTCACGGAGATGTCTGCTCGGAAGTAATACTTCTTAGATGTATACAGTCCACTTTGTAAGAGTAAGGTAAGGTATGTGTCTGATCTAAACTCAGAGATATTCACTTCCAAGCAGACAAGCTCATCGATCCAAACATTTACGGAAAATACGGTTACCTAAGAAATCTGAGAGAGGCAAATTTCCTCTCCTTGTCCCTCCCCATTCTCACCTGGGTCTATGGAAGCTGTGTTGTAGGCCCTGTGAATTGCGAAATAACTTAATAATTCACATTTGTTTTGATCAATGCTCCGCCTACTATTGATTTCCAAGTAATGCTGCCGGATTTTTTAGAACACTGACGATTACTCAAAATTCCCTGATTGCCCTCCCTTACCTTCTTCTCCTCCCCCCCAAAAAAAAGAAGCCCTTCATGCTCAGAGGAAGCCCTTCATGCTCAGAGGAAACTTTTTCCCCAGCGCTTCCAACCCAGAGCTGCTACATCCGCGGCAAACCCCTTAAAGTTCCAAGCGCTTTGCCAGAGAAAGCCAAGCAGGCTACGCCATAAGCAACCTAACCCAAATTAGCCAAGGACGCTTTTAAAATTCTTTTTTTTATTATTTTCTTTAAAAATATGTACAGGTCGGAAGCATGCCCCTCCGACAACGCCTCGTTTTTGCTTGCTTTCCCGCAAAGTATCATTAATGCCCGGGGGTGAAGCGGCAGGGTGGGACGAGCCTGGGGAACGGGGCAGAGGGTTTCCAGAGCCCTGACTTTGCCTATCGACGCACGAAGACGATCCCCGTTTGGTTTGAAAGAGGAGCACCCCCCTGACCAACCCCCAGAAGCAACAAGCTGGCTTAGGTACGTCTGTACCAGGAACGAGACCAAACAAGAGAAGGCGGAAGTCATATAATTCTTTCTCTCCAGCCTAGAAAACAAGCGAAAGAAACCACCCCAAAGAGGATTCCCATAAATATTTTAAATATATATATATATATATAATATAATATAATATAATAGCAATGAATACACATGGTGTATTTCTTAACAATGCCAAAAGCACAATTCTTCTTTCCGATCAACAACAGACGGATGGGTGAAGAACAGGGCGTAAAGGGTCGAGACCCGGCTGGCCTCCAAGATCGTTCGAGTCCCGTCTCAGTAATCGAGCTTATTGTAGAGGTTGTAAAGAGGTAAGGCGGACAGGTTGCTGCCTGGGTAGTATAAGGGCGCCGGGAAGGCGATGGACCTGGGCACGGGCACCCTGAGGACGGAATTGTCTCTGAAAACCAGTGGCATCCCCACCAGAGTCTGGGCCGAGGCGTGGGCCATGTTGGCCGCCTCCAGTTCGGCCGAGAGCTGCCGCTTCCATTTGTTCCGCCGGTTCTGGAACCAGGTTTTCACCTGAGTCTCTGTCAGTTGCAAGCTGGAGGCCAGGCAGGCCCGCTCGGAGCTGCTCAGGTAGCGCTTCATGTCGAAGGTGGACTCCAGCTGGTAAACTTGGCTCCGCGAGAAGACCGTGCGCGTCTTCTTTTTGGCCGAGCCGGATTGCCTTTCCGTCCCGTCCCTTTGACGGTCCGCCGAGCAGGCGGGCGAATTCGGAGCGAAGGGCTTCTCTTTCTCTTCCTTAAAATCCGGCTGGGACGGAGAGAGGAAAGGAGGCGTCCGGTCGGAACCGAGCGCCGCGCCGGTCCCTTTGGAATTGCCTGGAGTGAAGAGGAAGAGAAGCAGAAGTGGGCATGGATATTGTGATTTGTCCCGGGCGGAGGAGAGGGGAAATCCATCATAGCCCACCCCAAATAATACACACTGTGGGGGGAAGGGGGGTTAAACCGCTGGTGTTACCCAATATTGTTGTGTTGTGCTGTTCTGTAATCTATCTATCTATCTATCTATCTATCTATCTATCTATCTATCATCTATCTATCTATCTATCTATCTATCTATCTATCTATCTATCTAACACACATACACATACACACATACACACATACACACAGACACACAGACAGACAGACAGACATCTCTACCGATGTCTATCTACGATATATGTCTACCTACCTACCTACCTATCTACCTATCCACCTTAGAGAAGGGGGGGATGAGCGCATTGGTCTCCCCACTTCTCCATCTCTTTACGGTTGTGTGTATCTATCTATCTATCTATCTATCTATCTATCTAACACACATACACACAGACAGACAGACAGACATCTCTACGGATGTCTATCTACCTACCTATCTACCTATCCACCTTAGAGAAGGGGGGGATGAGCGCATTGGTCTCCCCACTTCTCCATCTCTTTACGGCTGTGTACAGACGCTATTTGTAGCTCTTCCGGGAAGCTGATCTGATCAACTGCACCTCTAGACTCACGGGGCCGAGGGTTCTCAGCTGCCGCATCCTGTTTAGATTCGTTTCTACTTTCTGGATCGCGCAAGCCAGGCGTGCTTTCTCGGCAGGAAGTCCCACCGCTGATGCTGGGGTTTGCTGTCCGCTAAGGTTCTGCCTTAACACTGGGCTGTGGTCAGTTCTCCACCAGCCTTCCGTGCTGCAGAGCTCAGAGAAGCGAAGAAAAGGAATCGAGTGGAATTTATTCCACTCTCTCCTTTTCCCAATGAATTACGAGGGCCGGTTGTGTTGCATTTTTTTTTACAAAGTACATCCTTTAAATACATACATACATACATACATACATACATACACACACACACACACACACATACACACATATACATATACACACATACACATATATACATATACATACATATATATTTAAAAAACCATTAACCATTAAAACCATTAAAAAACCCATTTTTTTAAAAAAAATCTCTGCCTAAATCGTTCTTTAAAAGAGGGAGGAGACACCAGAGACAATTATTGGAGGAGAGAGGGGGGAGGGAGAGGGAGAGAGAGGGGGAGAGGGAGAGACAGACAGACAGACAGACTACCTAAAACTGTATTCCCCCATCCCCGGATCTCTTCACTTTAACCCACCGCCTTCTCTGAAGAGTAAAAGAAGATCAGAAAACAGATTTGTAGAGAAATCTGCACCCAAAGTTTTTTTTTTTTTTTAAACCAACCTGAGTTTTCGTTCTTACACTCCCAGCCTTTATAAATAAGACGCACCCAGAGATCATTCTTCCTAATTAGGAAGCCAAGGGTGCTTCTCTGCGTGTCGTCCCCCCCTCGCTTCCCCCGCGCGCTCTCCCCACCATCCCGGCCCAATACTTACTGAGACACGTGAAGCCGAGAGCCTGATGCTTGTGGCACGTTTCTTCCGGGGCCTGCGAGTCGGAGCAGAAGCAAGTGGGGTGTTTCCAGCTCTCGTCGGGTTCTTCTTCTTCGGAAGAGACCGACAGGCTCCTCTTCCTGCTCGGCCAGGCGGAGGAGGAGGAGGAGGAGGAGGGCTGCTTGGAGCTGGGCTCCCTGCCTCCTCCCGACGTGCCGCTGCCTAAGATCGACTGGATGGTGAAGCTGGAGACCGGAGCTGCCGCGGGACAACCTTTGCCTGCATCTTCTTTGTTGCTCATCCTGGGCTCATAAGAAACGAGAGGGAGACACCGCTCGCGTTAGAGGCGCGCTGCGGAGCAGGAGTCAAGCTTGGGTATAGGGAGCAGCCGGAGGGGCTGATCTGCCCTAGCCTGGCTTTGGGGAGACCGGTTTGGGGGGCTTTTTGGGGCGTGCCTCGGCAGGTTTCCCTTGAGCTCGCCGATTCTGAATGCATGCTCCTTTCTCTCTCGGATCTCTATTGATCTACGGGCTGCGAGGTGGCGGGGGCTTCATTTGCATGGAGGTTACCTCCGCCTTGGCCAATCACCAGCCGCCAAGCGGCCCCGGAAAGTTTCAAAAATTCTAGATCACAGACAGACAGCTGACTGCAGAACACCCAGCTCCCCTTCTCGTTTATAAATGGACCCGTTAGAAGCGGCGAGAAGCCTCTTTCTTTCTTTCTTTCTTTCTTTCTTTCTTTCTTTCTTTCTTTCTTTCTTTCTTTCTTTCTTTCTTTTTTTTAGCGTGCGCAGAGCGTTTGTGTGTTTAAAAATAATAAAATCCTTTATCGCCTCCTCCTCCTCCTTTCCAGACCGGTTTAGCATAGAGTCTTAAGTGAAATCTACATGCCCCTAAAGGCGTTGGTTTAAAAGATGGAAAGGAGACTTTGGTATTGGACCTGGGTACTTGAGAGACCGCCTGCTGCCAATTACCTCCCAAAGACCCATTAGATCTCACAGGGTTGGCCTCCTCCGGGTGCCATCTACCAGCCAATGCCACCTGGCTATTACCCGGGGGAGGGCCTTCTCTGTGGCAGCTCCGGCCCTCTGGAATGAACTCCCTGCAGGGATTCGGACCCTCACCTCTCTCCAGGCCTTCCGAAAAGCCGTCAAAACCTGGCTTTGCCGGCAGGCCTGGGGGTGATGAGTTCCCTCCCCTCTCGACATGTATGGCTGTGCGACTGTTGTCTACTTTTATTATTTGTATTTTGTCTTTTATGTTCCCCTTTTTCCCCCCTTGAATTGTTCGCCGCCCTGAGTCCTCCCGGAGAAGGGCGGCATACAAATAATAAAATACAAATACAAATACAAACGACCACCTTTCCTCCCAGCGCCTAGATCTTGGTTCCCGTAAACGAGAACCAGCGTTGAGTCCCATCTATCAGGCAGGTTATAGGTGTTTTCTAGAGCCCTCTGAGGTTGCCCTCGGAAGCCCACGAAGAAGCTCTCGCCAGGGAAAGCTTACTTCCAAGGAAATGCTGTTTACAGATGATTCCAGAAACTATTCAGGGATGTTTGGCATTTTATGCAAGTTTAATTTAAAAAAAAAAAAAAGCTTTAGTAACCCCTGCTCTATATACTTTCGTTTTGATCAGAGAAATTTTCTCACACTTCCCGCCTCTGGTTTCGTTATTCTGAATTCATTTCCAGAATAGAGCTGCAATAATTTGAACAAAGGGAAGGGAAGGGAAGGAAAGGAAGGGAAGGGAAGGGAAGGAAGGGGAGGGGAGGGGAGGGGAGGGGAGGGGAGGGGAGAGGAGAAGAGAAGAGAAGAGAAGAGAAGAGAAGAGAAGAGAAGAGAAGAGAAGAGAAGAGAAGAGAATATGAATGAATATGAATGCTTAAACCAAGATAGCGTTGTAGCAATAAAACGTCCCCCACCCCACTCCCAAAAGGTTAGCTGAAAACTGATGGGGTGGGGGCGGGAGCACGACGATTTCATCGGTGAATGAAAGTCAACGTTTGAACCCCGCTGCTAAACCCTCAAGCGCACGGGATCGTCACTCATCTCCGTCCCTCGGGAGCCCGGGGGGGGCGGGGGGAGCCAGGCAAAGATACTGCTTTTCCACGGATGGGGGATTGCAGGCGACGCGCATTCAAGTTGCCTGGCGCCAAGATGCCTAGGCAAGGAGCACGCATTGGGGGAGCTGGGGGCGGGGGCTTAGCTGGCAACCCAAACTGAGAAATTATCTTCTCTTCTCCAGCTCTGACAGATCCAGCTCTAACCTTCCCCTTGGGATGTAATCTCTCCCGATAGGTTCAGGAAGAGGATGATTATCAGGACCATCTAAGAATAAGCAATTATATGGCCTTTCCACTCGGGCTGACACACCTTCTTTCCATCGCTTGTAATACAATCGCTCCGCTTCCTCCGGATTTGTACATCTTTGATCGGGGTAAAAAGGGAGGGAGGGAGATAGAAAGGGGGCAATCTTGATTTCTAAAAGTTTTCAGCAACGTTTCTCTAGAGAAAGGGGAGGAGGGGGGCAGAAGATGCACACCTGGATAAACAGACAGTGATGAAGAAGCATTGCGAGACTGGTACGTGTTAGTATAATAAATCAATGATATCAGACGTGCTTGTTGAACTACATAACATTGGAGATAGATAGATAGATAGATAGATAGATAGATAGATAGATAGATAGATAGATAGATAGATAGATAGATGATAGATAGATAGATAGATAGATAGATAGATAGATAGATAGATAGATAGATAGATGATAGATAGATAGATAGATAGATTAGGTAGGTAGGTAGGTAGGTAGGTAGGTAGGTAGGTAGGTAGGTAGGTAGGTAGGTAGGTAGGTAGATAGATAGATAGATAGATAGATAGATAGATAGATAGATAGATAGATAGATAGATAGATAGATAGATGTGTGTGTCTGTCTCTCTCTGTGTGTGTGTGTGTGTGTGTGTGTGTGTGTGTGTGTAATATGTACCCGATTGGCATGACATAATGAAATACAACTTCAGCAGAGCCATGTGGTCAGCAAGAACAGAGTAACAGTTGAAAGGGAGCTTGGAGGTCTTCTAGTCCAACCCATTGCCCAACAGGAGACCCTATACCATTCCAGACAAGTGGCTGCCCAGTTTCTTCTTTAAAACTTCCAGTGATGGAGCACCCACCATTTCTGAAGGCAACTTCTGTTCCACTGGTTCATTGTTCTCACTGTTATGAAACGTCCCCTTAGTTCTAGGGTGCTTCTCTCCTTGATTAGTTTATATCCATTGTTTCTTCCCTTGCCTTTTGATGCTTTGCGAAATAGGTTGACCTCCTCTTCTTTGGGGCATCTCCTAAGATATGGCAACACTGCTATCCTGTCACCCCTTGTCTTTTTTCACTAGACTAGACGAACCCAATTCCTGCAACTGTTTAATAAATTAACTGTTTAATACTGCAACCATTCTTCATATGTTTTTTCTTACAGTCCCCTAATCTTTGTTGCTCTTTTCTCCACTCTTTCCAGAGTCTCTACATTTTTTTTTAATAAAATATGATCACCAAAACCTGATGCAGTATTCTAAGTGTGGTCTTACCAGGGCTTTATAAAGTGGTACTAATATACTTCACATCATCTTGATTCTATCCCTCTGTTACTGCGATTTAGGGTTGCATCTGAAAGCATCAGAAAGATCATTATGTTTTCTCTTAACATTTGCAGAGCAAAGGAGTGATTGGTTCCTATTTATTTATTTATTTATTTATTTATTTATTTATTTGTCTTGTATGCCGCCCACTTCCGGAGGACTCCGGGCGGCTCACAAAAGACAAGGGAAAGGGGGAAAACGAGACAAAGACAACATATTAAAAACAAAACCAACATTCACAATTTCCGTGGAGGTAAATGCTTCTCAGTCCCCCCCCCAGCCTGCTGGAACAGCCAGGACTTGGTGGCTTTGCGGAAGGCCGGGAGGGTAGTAACAACTACTAACAACTATGGGCGATATATCCAAATCATTTCCCCCCTAATACTAATTCTTTGGATAGCAGGAATGCAGTCTTTCTTCCAACTGGCATGGCAGATTTCTTATCAGCCATGGTGATGGGAATTGCAATCCAACAAATTTAGATGGACTAAGAAGTCTTAAGATTTGACCATAAAAGCAAAAAGTAAAAACCCAATAAAAGAGAAGCCTTCGCCAAAAAGAGTTGCAATCTATTCCTAGCCCCCCGAAAAGCCCAACTCCAAAGCTTTTATTCCTAGTTTAAGATGACCTGCCAAGCAATTCTCAAGGAACTGTTCCATTCTATTCTACCTTAGAACATTTTTGTGAACATTTTCTTTCTTTTTTTCCCTAAGGATTCAACAACTTATCTCTATTGGATTGCTTATTTCCTTCACTAGGGGCTATTTGCGGGGAGGGGGGGTGGATAGGAAATAAAGGAGCTTGACTTTTATTTTATACTCCTGGAAATAAAAGCTTGTTGATGCATCATTCTTGTTTCTTCCTGGTCTCCTTGTGGGTGTGGGGCACTTATTGCTTGAAAGTGCTATCAGAGACCGTTCAAATACAAATGAAGCAAGCTATAAGAAATTTGACATTGAAATCGCCTTAGAAATTGCATCTTACATTACAGAACAGTGCAATTGAAATTGCAAAGGCTAAGAGACTTGATTGTTTTAAGCTTCAGTCAGATACAGGCAATGTTAGCCTTGAGATTTCTCCATGGGAGTTCACAAGTCACAAATAGATCCATAGATGCCCCAAATGGACTGCAGGATGAATCAAAACAACAAAACTTAAAAGGTTCCAGGCAGGTGCAAATTCCCTTTTATACAGAATTACTGCTGGTAATCCTCAAGCTCTTTTCGCTGCTTAACAACTTTATGCAGTCTGCAAATCTCCCTATGGGTTGGAGTACAGATTCCAATGCAAGAGAGTATATGTAGCTCAGCCTTGAACCGTGAAATCTTGAGTTGTTTCTTATATTGGTTGCTTGAATGCAGATATCTTTTTTTTAAAGCTATCCAATTAGGTAACTTTTTCAGTGCTAGAAGGAAGTGGGATGCGTTCTCTGTTTTTACAGGAAGAGCAAACCTTAAAGCAACTCTCTATTTATAAACAGAGTATATCCCACTCTCTTCTAGCACTGAAGATGTTACCTACTCTGGTAATCAAATGGCTGCAAACGAACAACAACTCGGGGAGCACCAAGAACTTCACAATATGTTCCACTGGACTCCAACCAGTGGTGAAATTCACATTATTATTTTTTACTACCGGTTCTATGGGCGTGGCTTGGTGGGCGTGGCAGGGGAAGGATACTGCAAAATCTCCATTCCCACCCCACTCTGGGGACAGCCAGAGGTGGCTTTTGCTGGTTCTCTGAACTACTCAAAATTTCCGCTACCGCTTCTCCAGAACCTGTCAGAACCTGCTGGATTTCACCCCTGATTCCAACCCTTTTGTAGATCCACAGATTTAGCTCAGTTCTTTTGAAGGTTCCCTAGATTTGGAAAAAAGCTATTTTATGCTTTTTGTCTGGAGTGAAGGTGGGACTAATAGTACCCTGAAGTAAAACATAGTATGGTGTTCTGACCCCCCCGCTTCTCCGTCCAGGAATGAAAGCCAAAAGCCACGTAACTAAAATCAGTCCAAGCTCTTGTTGGCTGCAAGCCCAAATAAACAAAGATAATAGCTTTGGCAAAAGTCCTATAACTCAAAACAAAATGCAAACCCAGCTTCTCTTATGTCAAACCCCTTATCCAAGTTGGCTTCTCTCGGTTTGTGAACAAGAACAACACTAGAACAGGAATGGAACGTTGACTTCTGCAACCAGGGCATGGCACCAGCAGTCTCTTTATACTCAGGAGAGGATCCCAATGAGCAACAGCTGCTCACAATCATCTCCTGTAAGTACTCAGTTGTTCCTTCTGTCGAGTAACCCTTCGACGGGGTGCATCCTGCAACAACTCCCAAGTGCTTTCATGAACATTCCCTTTGATCCAATGCTCTGCCGCCACCTGATGGCCAACCAGTCTCTCCTTGCCCTGCTCAGAGTCGACACCCTGTCCAAGGTCCTCCACCTCCTCCAAGACCGACTCATAAGACCCCTTGCTGTCGGAGTCTGGTGACAGCTCTAACAACTCCTGCCGGGCCACAACAGTATGGTATATGTTAAAGGCTGATAAGCATTGTGTCCTGTTACAATGTTGAAAAGGGTTGTACAAGTATTGCTTGTTCTGAGAATGGTTCATACAGAGCTCAAAAGTAGCTTAAATCCCATAATAAAGTAGGATGATAATGATAGCTCCTACTACTAGGATGTCAAGTGCAAGTTTCAACTAAAGCATTTGCTTTTATTATTGTGAGTACCCCACATCTCTTGATAGAGTGGATCTATGGCTAAAGATATCCATACCTCTCCCAACTCCAAGGGCGTGTTTTCCCCTTCTGCAATTTTTAAATCTGGACTACTGCAATGTGCTCTACATGGGGCAGCCCTTGAAGAGCATTCGGCGACTTCAGCTTGTCCAGAATGCAGCCGCGCGAGCGATCGTGGGTGCACCTCGGTTCACCCGCGTAACACCTATCCTCCGCGAGCTGCACTGGCTGCCTATTGGTCTCCGGATACGCTTCAAGGCGCTAGTCGTCACATATAAAGCCCTTCATGGTATTGGACCTGGGTACTTGAGAGACCGCCTGCTGCCAATCACCTCCACTAGACCGATTAGATCCCACAGATTAGGCCTCCTCCGAATTCCATCCACCGGCCAGTGTCGACTGGCGACTACCCGGAGGAGAGCCTTCTCTGTGGCTACTCCGACCCTCTGGAACGAGCTCCCCGTGGAGATTCGAACCCTCACCACCCTCCAGGCCTTCCGCAAAGCCCTTAAAACCTGGCTGTTCAGACAGGCCTGGGGCTAAGAACTATTGCCCCCATCTCGAATTGGTATGACTGTTGTGTATTTTAAATTATGTATTGTTTCTGTGTCGTTTTAATTTTCTGTTTGTATCCCCCTTCCCTGGTTGAGTTGTGAGCCGCCCTGAGTCCCCTTCGGGGGGAAAGGGCGGCATATAAATAAAATCAACATTCAAAATTCAACATTCAAATATATTCCAAAGCATTACAATCCAGACTTCAATCCAGAAGCTGTTGGAAGTTCAGTTCTGAATTCTGAACCCGGACTAAGGACTGTGGCAATTCTCCCATGACTTTCTGGCAACTGCATGATGCTTACAGTTTACAGTGTTCCACCAGCCCATTCACATATAGTGCTTGGGAGGCAGTGGAGGATGTGGCGGGCCATTCTTTCTCTCGTAGAAAAGGGCCTTGCAACACCCCAGTGATTTCCAAGTGGAGCTGCAACCCAGGATTCGCAGAAGGTGCTTCTCTTGATTGTTGCACGGATTGCCAGGGATGACAAAATATAGGGAGTCATAGGTGAAGGAAAGGGGCTCAGTTCACACAGCAGAAACGACAAAGTGGTTACACCAAACAGGCAAAAAATGGCCAGGCTAAGGGTACCGTTCTGCGTTCATTTACTAGTAAGTGCATGTCCTCCATCCCAATCCATCTCCATCTTCTTCATCCCAAATCACAGGGATGGATAAAAGGCTGGACAAGAAGAGAGGAAGAGGAGGGGAGGAAGGGACTCCTTCCCTCCTTTCGGTCCCACCCACCCATTTTTCATTCAGCCGAGCTTTGTTAAGGGTTGTGATTCTCCCTCCCGCTCCTCAAAATACATAAGGAGAGATAAAAGCAAGATCCCAATCAATATAGACAAATGTCAAGATTCTTCCCCATGACATTTTCATTAACTCCCAGCCGCCGCCCCCTCCCCCCCCCCCCGCATTAAGGCCGGCATATTGAATCAAGCGCTTATCAAATAATTAGGGGGAGCGAGCTGCCGCCCCAGCAGAGGCAACGGCGGCCGGGCGATCATTCACTCCTTGGCTGCGCAGGAGCCTCATTAAAAGGCCTAATTGATTCAAGGGAGTGTGGCCCGGCTCCTCCCTTCCTCGTGCGGGGCAGGTGCTGTCCTGTTTTACCGCATTAACCTTTTCAGTGCTTTTCAACAGGCTCCAGACACATTACAAATGGTCAGCTTTAATCATGATGTCAGCTCATTAACCCGGAAAGACCTTGCATTGAAACATAATGTAAGGGATCGTCCTTCACTCCGCTCTGCAGGCTGGGCCTAGATTGCCTCCGAAGCCTACGGAAGAAAAGGGACTTTCCATCTCATCGAGCAAAGAAGTTACTGCTTTTCTAGGTTCAGCGTCCTGGGTTAAAGAGAATTATTTATCCTTGAATACCCATCCCATTTCCTATCCCTAACTTTGATGCGTTTTAATAAAGGGAGTGGAGCATTCCTCTGCGAAAACCTTAACCAAAAATCCAGTCTTCAGTTTGGATTTCAAGTTTCGTGGTTGTGCCCTGTGTCTAACCTAATGTTCATTTTCCCTCTAAAAATAGGTGGGGAATAGAAATAGTTCCCTTTATCTTCTCTATGAAAGTATTATCAAAAACTGAGGCAGATCGAGGAAGGTGTGGCCAGTTCTATGCAGATATTTATTAAAAGGCATAAGAACTATCTCTAAGTAAACCTACTTATGTTGTAACAATGATTTCTTGTTATCAGTCCAGCCTTAAGGGCAGATAAAAGTCTAGAAAGATAATATATTGGCAACTTTTCATTTCAGTTTGTATTACCCGGTAGTTCAAGTGGCTATGTTTGCAATATAAGTTTATATATAGTTTATTAACTTAAACACAATTAATTGAATTAACTTTGCCACTGACCAAATTAGAAACCATCAGCCTGAAATTCCCTCTTAGGTTAAAATGTAGTTGGCTAGTGTGTTTTCATCCTAAAACCTTTGCATTCCAGAAATGAGAAAGAATAAGATTTGAATGAAACCTGTCCTGAATAGGGGGATCCAGTTTAAATTGAATTGTGAAAAAAGATGCCATCTTTTTGTGCCAAAAGGTGACACAGGAATAATTGATGCCATGTATGCTATATCTTCATCACCTAAAGACAAGGAGCCAAGGTGGCACAGTGGTTAGGGTGCAGTACTGCAGGCCACTTCAGCTGACTCTTATCTGCACTTCAGTGGTTCAAATCTCACCGGCTCAAGGTTGACTCAGCCTTCCATCCTTCCGAGGTGGGTGAAATGAGGACCCAGACTGTGGGGGCGATATGCTGACTCTGTAAACCGCTTAGAGAGGGCTGAAAGCCCTATGAAGCGGTATATAAGTGTAATTAATAAAATAAATACATAAATAAATGATGCAATTCTTGTTATTTGTGTAATGATGCCATGACAGGATATGGCTGTGTTTTGCCCCAATGCTTAAGCAACTTCATTGCTCTAGAAATCAGACTGCATCATCACTTACTATGACACAATCATAATCCTAGCATTATCTTTTTTCTGCTCTCTCCCGGTGACACTTCCTTCATTTCATTCTAAGCCCAAATTGACTTTGGCTGTTCCATTCCATACAATATTTCCCTCCTTATTCTAACACCATCCAACAGCTTGGAGGTATGTAGCAATTGCTACACGGTACCTTGGAGCAAAATCATGAGAATGATTTTGCAGCATCCCCAACCATTATTGAAACAATAGAAATCCTGTCCCCCTTACTGTTATTTTGGCAGAGTGATCGTGGGATACCTTTAGCAGAATTTATGAGTTATTGATGAACAAATGATCAATGACTGGGAAGAAAAGCATAAAGACAGAAAAGGGATTGGTACAGAGGTGGGTTCCTACCAGTTCGCACCTATTCGGTAGAACCAGTTCGTCAAATCTACCAAACAGGTTAGAAGAGGTTCCACCAGTGGACCCGGAAAGCAGGCCACACCTGCAGAAGAGGTTCCAACATTTTTTGAAACCCACCACTGGTCCTTGGATATGATTATTCTACACTATCATGCTCATATTTATAAAACTCAGTGCCTCTGTGAAAGGTAAGGATGACTACTGCGTTTGTGGTGCAATCAGAACATTGCGTGTGTTGAAGTTGTTTTAACGCAAACCAAAGATGCCTTTTAAAAAACAAGTTTACATCATATTCTTATGCATGCCAGTGCTGTGTGTGAGGTAATTTAAGGTGGTTCTGACAAGTGTCGTCGGCATCTTCATATCCGGTCACATGGGTGGCAAGCCACTCCCATCCGGTCACATGGGCGGCAAGCCACTCCCACAAAGGAGGCCACACCCACAGAGTAGGTTCGAACAATTTTTGAAACCCACCACTGGATTGGTAGCGGGCAGAGTAAATGTAATGCCAGTAGAATTTTCCTGTGACTCAAGGATCAGTGGGTAGCAATATAAGTCTCTAAAGATCCACAGACAATCCCAACAACTAGAGAATTACCCCCAGGTTAACTAAAAATAAATGAAAATTACCCCTACTGACACTGGGTGACACTGGGTCCACACATAATTATTAGCTATGGTCTGCTTAATCCATGGGTCTCTCAACAAAGACCAATATGCCTAAACAACATAATTAGCCATATTGTAATTAAGGTTTTCATGATTCATACTCCATTTCATTCAGAAGAAGCAGGAAGACTGTAGTATGATAAGTGGACAATTGATCCTGGGCAGGGATGCCATAAAATATAACACTAAAGCAATCTTTTGCCTTTGCTGCCTTCTAAATACACTGTACCTCAGTGGTCACAATTTCCCAAAGTCCATGATGGCTAGAATACATCTATAATAGAAGGTACTTTAGATTCAAGTTCATTTTATTACTTTCTGTTACTCACAATAAAACAAAAGGTCGAAAGAAGAACTACATGAACTTATTCCATTGCTCTAATTAGAAAATCCCTTCAGGTCATCTTATGACCATTGCCAGAAAGTTGCACAGAACAAGCTGTTGATTACTAAAAGCTTCCACTTATTGGCTAAAGGATGTCCTGTCCTAGTGATTTATTGTTTTATCCGGAATTTACAGTTCCGTAAAATAGAACTATCTGATTTGGGCTGCAAAAAACCCAAATGATTCAGATGACCTCAAAAAAATACAGGGCAGATCTGGCAGCCCTATGTAAGTACTAAAACCAGGTTAAAAAAGTATATTTTGTTTACAATTCTAGAAATGTTTATAAGAGGAACAATGCAATTGTTTTGGCACAGTTGGACTGTGATAAACATAAATAGAATGCCGCTGTTTGGCAATTTTATCATTATTCCTCTACCTAAAATACATCTTTCAGTCACCAATTTTATTTCTGATACCAATCCTTCTTCTCCCATAAATCAGCCACTTTTTACAGCTTAAATTAATCCATTGCCATGTAAAAACTTTCTTGTATTTTTTTTCCTTTTCAAGGAAGTACATTTGTGTGACCAGATCAATCTTGAGAAGGCATTAGTAAAGTTCCTGGAAAGGGCCTGGATCTTAAGGAAGACAGGAGATAACCACTAATAGTTAGCTATTCATCAGCAAAACAATATCCTCAATACTTCCTTACGTCAGTGACAATAACTATTTCAGCAGCTACAAAGATCTGGGCCAGCATTTTATGTTAACTTGGCAGGAGGTTATTAACAAAACAGCAAGGGATGAATTTTATCAAATATGCCTGATTAGGAAAAGCTGTGGGAGAAACCAAAATAATTTACCGTAGGATCTATGTTGGAAATTTGCTCCTCGTAATTTGTTGATTTATACTTACTTCACCTCTGAAATTTAAGCTCAGTCCTCAGATTTCCTTGTCCTCTGGGGGTTAATAAAATCTGACATTGCCTCAGCTTTATCTCCCCATAAATTTGGGGGATATACATTTTTGTCTCATCCTACTCCAGTGTCCTTAACATATGAGAGGTGGGGGTGGGAGGCACCGTTTTTCAGTGGTTCTCCTCCTACCTCTCGGACAGGTCGCAGTCAGTGTTGGTTGGGGGGGAGAGGTTGACCCCTAGGCCCCTGAAATATGAGGTTCCTCAGGGTTCGGTCCTATCCCCCCCTCCTGTTTAACATCTACATGAAGCCACTGGGTGAGATCATTCGACGGCACGGGATAAAATACCATCAATACGCGGACGATACCCAGTTGTATCTGTCCGCCCCGTGCCAACTCAGTGAAGCGGTTGACGTGATGTGCCAGTGCCTGGAGGCTGTCAGGGTCTGGATGGGGGTTAACAAGCTTGTGCTCAATCCAGACAAGACCGAGTGGCTGTTGTGTTTCCCTCCCAAGAATTTGGTTAGTATTCCATCACTCAGGCTGGGGGGTGAAATTCTACACCCCTCAGACAGGCTTGCAACTTGGGAGTCCTTCTGGACCCACAGCTGACCTTAGAACATCATTTGTCGGCTGTGACCAGGGGGGCATTTGCCCAGGTTCGCCTGGTGCACCAGTTGCGTTCCTACCTGAACCGGGAGGCACTCGCAACAGTCACTCATGCCCTCGTGACCTCAAGACTGGCTATTTTAAATGTTTGTATTGTACTTTGTGTTCCCTTTCCCCCTTGAGTTGTTCGCCGCCCTGAGTCCCCCTGGGAATAGGGCGGCATATAAAAAAAACAAATCTCAATCTCAACTTACTCCAGATAAAAATAATTAAGAGCAGCAGGTAAGCAGCCCAGAACTGCATGCATTTAAAACAATCCTTTGGAGGGAATGATTCAAGAGGAAATCAGGGCATAAGTCATCATTCCAGACCAAATGAATGGAACATTCAGAATGGTAGTAGGTAAGGCTGCTTTTAAATGAAACATGTATTATCTAATTCTCCTATTTAGTTATAGAACTAAATAAAACACCAGTGTATTCCTTTATTTTTATTTTATTATGGGCTTCATAATTACTGGGAGTATCCAATTTTGGGGAACTACTTTTGAACCTACTTTTGCAACCTGCAAATGTGTCCAAAGCCATTTCTTTACTAGTGATTTACGGTTTCACCCAACCATTACTTTGGTGATATAGCAGCAGCAATGAAGACAGACTTCATATCGCCACAATAGTGGGCCCAGCTATAAATCACTAGGAAGGAAAGTCCTTAGATTACTGTTTATTTTCAATTTGACTTTATTTATAAATGTTAAATAGAATTAATCTTAGTGCCACTGTGAAAATTATCTTTCTATCCCTATTTTTTTCTCTTTCAATTGTTATTATCAGTTCATAAAATACCAGCCTTATGCTTATTAGAATTTTTGTAAAACCCAAATATATAATTTCTCTGGAACAAGGCCGGCCCTGTTACTAGGATGAATGGGGCAGCCTCCAACAAGTGATTTGGGGTTACAGGAAAGAGAACCAGATGTTTAGGAGTTTGATTATAAAAATATGCTTATCCATAGATATATTTTTATCCAAAATGACAAGCGTTTGTGAAATTTTCTGCATTAAGCACTAAAATAAGTTGGCCAGCTACAAATATAATGAACACTATCTTTAAAGGGGAGAACTATTTTTTCTTACCTTATAAATTTAAATGTTTTGGACTGGCTGGAAAGGTTTTTATGGATACAATTATTGGTGGGTTTTTCCCCCTGCATTGTTAATTATTCTACATTTAATTTTGGTTTTTACTTTCTTGATCTGAAGTTATATACCCACATCTGCATTCCTTCATTTTCTCGGACCCATTTCTAAAAAACATTCTGCTGACTATTATTTCCTCTAATAAGGCAGCAATTGTATGAAGCTGTGGTTTTTTTTTTCCTGTGAATAGATTAACAATTTTATAATTCAGCTCTTTCAGAATTTCAGGTTTGTGGTCTCATTCTCGGTTGCTTATTAATTATTAATTTGACTATTAACCTTGGAATTTTATATCTTGCGATAATTGGACATTTTGGGATACCATATCTGAACGGCGACTTGTGACTATCTAGACAAAACTTCACAAGTAAAGACTAATGCAAGCATTTCAGTTTTCATTAATAACTTATTCTTTCTATCTCTTACCTTCTCCTGGATTTCCAATTTCAAATGTATTCAGAGTCCAAAGTATTTCACGTTCTAATGTCTACAAAAAACTTTCTTTCAATACCTGTAGCAACTTGTTTCTCAGTTTTCTTACCATTGGCTGATTTTAATTTCAACTAGCTAAAGTTTCGGCTTTTCATTTTTCTCTTTGGTCAAAGAAAACCTACTTGTCTTCTATAGTTTCCTAGAGGATGCTCATTATAGATACTGGCACTCTCTTGAACTTGTTTTATCTTAGGGCATGATATTTTATCTAAGTTTCTGTTATTGTCAATTTAAATAATGTCAAACTTCCAGAAGGTATTTGACCTCTTGACCCTCCTTTCAATGAATCTTCTCATTTCCTCTTTCAAAATTAAATAAGATTAGGTTGGACTTGGCAGGCAAAATCCTGCTAAAATGTAGAACTCACATCCGTGTTATGTAAAAAATATTCCCATTGGTATTTCTAAGGGGTATTTTAATGCTTGCTCAGTGTATCAAATCTTGCACACCTCTCAAGATTAAAAACAAAATTTCTAACTTTCTTGTAACTTGAATATTATCGTCTTTAGCTCAGGTGAGAATACATTGATCCTTATGGCAATATTTTCTCCTGTAGTTGAACACCTGTTTTTTGCTTGTTTTTCCTTCCATCTTAAAAATAATGACAGCATACAGGTAATTCTCGACTTACGACTGGTCATCTTACGAACATTCAAAGTTATAATGAATATGGAACAATTGCTTTGCAGCCTGTAAAACACCTCCAGATTATCAACATCTCAACCATCTGACTTGTTTGGTTAGCTTTGCCACCCGTTGTGGCATTCTGTGGCGGTTTTTTTGGAGGGAGGGGTCAGTTTCTGGCATTTTTGACAGTTTCTGGCAAAAAAAAAACCCCTCCTGTTCAAGGAAATGGATTCACTTAATGATGATGCCATTCATTTAATGATCACCACAAAAAGGTTAAATCGTTATTTCATGTCCCATGGGTGCCTCATAACCATAATTACTTCTGATTGGATTTCTGATCCCAGTTATAGTAGTAAATCAGGTTCAACGACAAAAGGGTGACTGACAAAAACACGCCCGACTAAACCGCGGTGACAAAACCGTGAGTTCTAAACCGCGCCGACGAATGAGCGCTGAAGCGCGCCGACAACAGTGCACTGACAGAAGCGCGTTCTAAACCTAACCCTAACCCTAACCCTAACCCTAACCCTAACCCTAACCCTAAACCTAAACCTAAACCTAAACCTAAACTTAACCCTTACCTTAACTTAAATCGCGCTTCTGTCGGCGCGCTGTTGTCGGCGTGCTGTTTCCATCGCGTTGATGACGTCACAGTTTTAGCATTGTGTCAGCGCCCTTTTGTCATGCGCGCATTTGTCAGGTCATGGTAAATCAAGGACCATATCATCAGGTGGTATTTGAGACTTCTCCATTTTCACTGCTGACCAATACTTGGAAGGACTGTTTTGTTTCAATGAAAGTTTAGGCAAGGAATCTCTTTGAAGCTCTTCATGAAGCTTCCACCTCTAAAAAGTGAAGCCACGCCTTTGATTGGACTATGTCATCAGGCAGAAGATAATGCAGTGGATGTACAATGCATCAACAGAAATCTCTTCCTACTATTAGAGCTACTGGACATGGCCTCAAAACAATCTGAAACACTCTACCAAGGTCTGTTCACTTCCTTCTATTAACGAAAAGAGTCACATTGTCTCTCTGGCACAAAGGTCCTCCTTGACACCAAATACAACTGCCTTGCACAGACTTAGTATTTTTCCAACACACTTGTACAAGAACAACTTCACCAAGGGAAGACCAAGGGAATTTGGATCCCTCTGCCTGTCAGATCTGGAAGCCATCTTTTGCATTGGGCCTTCAGGCCTGCTGTATTTCCTACTGTGGGAAAATGGGAGGGGGGTTATATGGAGTATGGGTGATATATAGTCAAAATAACATTCCTTTCTCAGAGAGTCAAGGACACCTTGCCCTGCAGCTGCGATAGTGTGACTGGGAAGCATCTTCAGTTTTGGACGGTGCCTGACTGGATCATGTGATGGACATGTGGGCGCTGGGCAGGGACTTGAATTTGGGTGGGGAAAACCCCGGAAACTTTCAGATTCCGGTTTTCCTAGATGTGCCAATATGACATCTCTAATAAAATGGAAGGTTCCACCACAAAATTGCGGAGGACATAATCGCGCTCGACGAAAGCACGCATTTGACGTCATCACAGCGCGACGAAAACATCGCGCTGTGATCGAAAAATGTAAAAATAAAGCTAAAACCTTACCCTAACCCCCCCCAAACCTAACCCTAAACCTAACCCTAAACCTAACCCTTAACCTAACCCTAAATCTAACCCTAAACCTAACCGTTAACGTAACGAAAAACCTAACGCTAACCCTTAACCTAACGCTAAACCTAACGCTAACGCTCTAAACCTGACCCTAACCCTTAACCTAACCCTAACCCTAACCCTTAACCTAACCCTTACCTTTATGTGAATCGGCTTGCTTTAATTTTAATTTTATTTCAATTTTTAATTTTTTTCATCGCGCTGTGATGACATCACATGCGCGCTTTCGTCGAGCGCGATTTTGTCCTCCGCGCTTTTGACGGGTCACGAAATGGAACTCTGAGGAAACTCAAGCTTCCGAGTCTTCTTTCATTGGGGGTGTTCCTTGAAACCCTGCCACTGTCTGCCACTGTACTAGAACTCCCATCATCATCATTTCCCATCAGAATAGCCAGCAATAGGAATGAAGGAATTCAAGTATCTGGTATTATTTTTGGAGCGATGATATTGTCTTTCCTTCCTGGAGATTTTATGTAGGGGGAAGGAAATTGTATATCATCTCTTTTTGTGTGCCACAGTGCTTTCTGCTACGGGGCATCCTCTGGTTCAAGTCAGCTGTTGGTTTGGTCGTGGCAAAGCAGAAAGTATGAGCCAAGCTATTGCAGGCTTGCAGGATAAATACATAACAGAAAAACCGTGCTATTTAATAAGTTGTCACAAAATGTTGGCGGAATAACCATGTAGCTTCTGCAGGCCACAAATAAAAGACTGGAAGTTGTGTACAACCTCTGTTCTCCTGCAAGCTTTTGTGTAAAGGAAGAGAACAATAAAAGAGCTAACTTTGGGATGGGAAAAGGGGAAGCAGAACCTTGTATCTTATTGTTAAACACAAACAAATCTTGGTACAGGGCCACATGTGTGTATATGCATATATGTGATTAAACAAGGAGTGGGTGTATAATTATGAAAACTCTGAAATACAATATCTAATACTACATATACTCACAGCAGCAAGGATCGCTTTTGCCCAGAAGTGGAAAAACAAACTAACTCCAAATGAAGATGAAATAATAAGAAAAAATATGGACTGTGCCAAAATGGATAAATTAACCAAAGAAATACAGGGAAAGGAAGAATCAGAATTCTATCGGATATGGGATAATTGGTATAGTTGGATGGAGCAAAGGAATAAAAAAGCAATGAAAAAATAGAATAACACTCAAAAATAATTATTATGAGTAAAACAAGGGGGCCAAGATTGGTGAATTCAAATCAGAACGATAGTTGGAAGATAGACTGTAGAATCCTAAAGAAAAAAGGAAAGGATATGAAACAAAATGGGTGTGTGGAAATACCATCCCCAAGAAAACATGAACTGGGATCTGAAAGAGACACCTATAACAATAGGAAAAAAAGAAAGGAAGGGAAGAAGGAAGGAAAGGAGGGGAGGAAGGAAGTAGAGAATGGAGGGATGAAGGAAAGGAAAGGAGTGGAGGGTAGAAGAGAGAGGAAGAGAAGGAGAGAAAGTAGGAGAAAAAGAAGAAGTGTGGAGGAGAGGTAAGGGAAGAAGAATGAGGTAAGGGAAGGTGGGTAGAAGAGAGAGAAAAAGAAGAAGAGGGGGGAGGAAGAGAAAGAAAGAGAAGGAGAGAAGGTAGGAAGGAGAAGAAAAAGGGTAGGAGTAGGGAAGAGATAAGGGAAGGAAGAAGGGGACAGAGACGAGGAAGGAAGGAAGTAGAAAAGGAAGGGAGGGAGAAAAGAAAGAGAAAACGAGGTGATGTCTTAGCAGGTGCGAAGGATGGTAAACAAAGCATTTTAAATTATACCTTATAACCTTCCAAATGGAATAATAATAATATAAGAATGGCAAAGAAAAATAATAATTATGTGAATGTATAATCTGTATGTAAGAGAATAAATGACAGTAAAAATATAAAGCATAATATAGGTAAATAATATTTGGTCATAAGTAGCTAAGTTTAAATAAATAAAGAAATGTACATAAAAATGGCTAACAAATAAGGAGATTATGAATGAAAGATAGAAATGTATAGTAGGGAAAACACTAACTGCAAAGAAACCGATTCGGAACTGCTGTATGATATACGATGGAACTTATTGTTCCTATGTTGTTTTTAAGTTACGTGTTTGTTTTTGTTGATGTGTTTATGTGTTTAAAATAAAAATTTATATATATAAAAAAAGAAAACCCTGAAAAGATCTACAGGCGGTCCTCAACTTACAACAATTCATTTAGTGACAGTTCAAAGTTACAATGGCAGTGAAAAAAGTGAGTCGGGACCATTTTTCACACCTACGCCTGTTGCGGCATCCCCATGGTCACGTGATCGAAATTCAGACACTTGGCAACCGACTCATATTTATGACAGTTACAGGGGTCTTGTGATCCCCTCTTGTGACCTTCTGACACAAGCAAAGCCAATGGGGAAGTCAGATTTACTTAACAACCGTGTTACTGACTTAACAACTACAGTAATTCCCTTAACAACTGTGGCAGGATAGATCACAAAATGGAGCAAAATTTATTTAGCAACTATCTTGTTGAGCAAAAGAAATGTTGGGGTAAATTGCAAAATACTACCTGTATTTAGGATATGGAGACAATGGAGTATTAAATGGTCATCATAGTATATATAGTATATACATATACATTAACCACTACATGGCTTAGTGGTTAACACATCTGCCTAATATGTAATGCAGCCCAGGTTCGAATCCCAGTAAGGGTATGGCTAGCTGATGATAGCTAAATAGCTTGAAATAGATCTATACTAGTCTCCCTTTATTTATTCATCAGCACAAATACAACACAAATGTAACAAAGGCAACAATAAAAATATTGGGTTTCTGTCTGGATGGTCTCTTGTGACGAGCCGATAGACAGAGAAAGGAAGCAGTATGCCTCCTCCCATATTTGGGCATACCAGGGGTTGTGACACTAAATACATACCTATTTCCCTGGCTCAGCTGATAAAGGAGGAGAACCTTGTGGCTTAGTGGTTAACACATCTGCCTAATATGTAATACAGCCCAGGTTCTAATCCCAGTAAGGGTATGGCTAGCTGATGATAGCTAAATAGCTTGAAATAGATCTATACTAGTCTCCCTTTATTTATTTATCAGCACAAATACAACACATATACATATAAACATATACACAGACAAACAAACAAACAAACACACACACACACTATATATATATATATATATATATATATATATATATATATATATATATATATATATATATATATGATGTATATGATGTATATGTGTATGTGTGTGTGTGTGTGTATGTATGTATGTATGTATGTATGTATGTATGTATGTATGTATATATATATATATATATATATATATATATATATATATATATATATATATATATATATAACTCACTTCAGTTCTAAGAAAAAATAGTTCACTCTAGAATCACCACTTTGCTAAGTAATCAAAGGAAACAGAAACTTTTTAATCTCTAGTCAAGGTAATATGAGAGACAACTGGCAGGGAAGAGAATTCAGGAAGGTGAGTGGCAGAAAAATCAATCCTTGTACAACTAATATGGTCAATCATATTCAAGAGAGAACTCCATATCCGGCATCTTCATATCTGGTCACATGGGCGGCAAGCCACTCCCATCCGGTCACATGGGTGGCAAGCCACTCCCACAAAGGAGGCCACACCCACAGAGTAGGTTCAAATAATTTTTGAAACCCACCACTGTATGGAACTTATCCAATCATGCAGAGACTATAGCAAGAGACATAAATACTTCACCAGAAGAAAGAGAAAACAAGAAATGTTTGTGCATAAAGTTTTGTGCGTGTGAACATGCGTATGCACACAGTTTTGCAAAGCCAGGCTCAATTAATTTTGCTCAGATGTTCCCACATCCATCGCATCTGAATCCACTTGGCTTCCACTCCCTGAGACGCGAGTCCCTCGCTGAAGCAATCAAGTCCTTTCAGCCCAGAGCCGGCGCATGGCTCTTTCTGACACGCATCCAGGCACGTTGAGTGCAATGCGAGCGAGGCATATGCTCCAATAGGTCAGGAGGAGCCGTGGGTGAAATGGTGATAGATTGGGCCTGGAGAAGAGGTGGAGGAGAATTTACGACCAGGCCAGACAGGGCGTGAAATCTGCCCTGTCAGAGCTAAATGGGTGCATTTTATACACCCATTTCAGCCTAAACTTGTTAAATGGCCGCATCTGTCAGGAGAAGAGAGAGAGAGAAGAGCCTCTTTAGCAAGCGGCGAAGCTTTTGTTGATGTCCTTTATAGACGCCTGGAAATCATCATCTTTACCAAACAGCCATTTTACTCTATGGATTTTTTTGTTCAGCCAGGAAGGAGAAGCGAGTCTCTACTCTCTGAGAGTGGAAATGTCTCTGGCAGCCCTTTTGATTAGGACTTTCTGATCAATAAAGGGACTGGATCCAAAGGTGGCTTACAGCTTGGTGAATTATGATTTTCATTTAAGGGTTAACGTCTCCCTCCCCACCCTCCTCCTTTCTCCTTGACTCCAGGCTGGCGTTTTGCTCAGCTTCGAAGCAGAACAGCTCTTGGACTCAAACTAAAGTCCTGGGTGCCTGGCACTCTAAAATGAACATTTTTTTAAAAAATCAGGGATTTTTTTTTTAAAATCATTTTCTCATGTTCAAGGAGTGTGGTGTTCGTTCCCAGGTGGGGTTAGAAGATTCATTCAGATCCAAAGCCCAGTGATGAGACAGATGGGTTCCACCACAAATCCGCGGTAGACTAAAGCGCGCTCGACGAAAGCGCATATGTGACGTCATCACAGCGCGACGAAAACGGCATGCTGTGAGCGGTAAATTTAAAATTAACGCGAAAACCTTACCCTAACCCACCCCAAACCTAACCCTAAACCTAACCCTAAGCCTAACCCTTAACCTAACCCTAAACCTAACCCTAATGCTTAACGTAACCCTAAACCTAACCCTAACCCTTAACCTAACCCTAACCCTAAACCTAACCCTTACCTTTATGTGAATCGGCTTGCTTTAATTTTATTTTAATTTTAATTTAATTTATTTTTAATTTTATTTGTTGCGCTGCTGATGACATCACGTACGCGCTTTGATCGGGCGCGCTTTAGTGGACCGCGGTTTTGACGGGTCACGGACAGATGAGGCCTTTTGTCCTGAGGGAGATAGTTGATGCCTTTTCATCTTTCATGGGGAAAAGGGGAAGGAAAAGGATACTCTGCTTGGAGTAACCAACGGACGGTCTCAATCACTGTGGACCTTTAGGCATGATTTGTGAAGTACCCGTGGTTCGCCCATGAGGCCAATGTTGAGAAAAGACACGGACACGAGCTTTCTCGGGATGAGGCGACCCAGATTGGGGTCTGGGAGCCCCTTTTATTGAGATAGGACAAAGGCAGGAGGAGCAATCAGCATGTGATTTAAGACAGCCTGTCAAACTACAATTGCTAATCTACTGCTCAGGGAAGTTCTGTCTATATATGGTCAAATCCTGGGCGTCGTTGGGTAAGGCACATCTAGAGTGAACTATCAGGATGTTATGTCTTTTAGGAGTTTGTTTTTTTCCTGTGTGGTTCAGCGTGGCTGTGCATGCCCTGTTATGCACTGGGCCATGGGTGACCGCCACACCTACACAAGGAGTTATAGGACAACAATGATTGTAAGGGATAGTTCTCTATTTGTTTATTTGCTTTAAAAAATTCAAAACATCAACTTTAAGAAAGGTTCTGTTTGAAAAAGTTTCTTTTGACATTATCATCTGATGTTCCCTTTTGCCCTACTCCTTAGGCCTCTTTGAGTTTCCAAGGAGGACTGTATTTTCTCTGCTCAGGATATAAGATATTGTTTCCAAGCATCATGATCTCCATTTTTTTTAAAGGAGATGGTTGCCTATTTGC